>NC_092352.1:10893380-11193380 GCF_963676685.1 Mytilus edulis | reverse complement strand
CATAGCTATATTTTGTATAATGTCAATTTCATCATGGAACACTTTCTCCACAATCAGGGGTCCATTAAGGGATGAAAATAAGTTTGAATATTGTGTTACAATTTAAATAGCTATGTATTTATTTATCTAAGTTGCAGTATAAAAACAATATTAGGTCAATGTCAGAAAAATATCAACTTTTTTGTACTCGGCGCGAAACTGGGGAAGGGCTCGGTAGAACCTTGCCCTTCCCCAGTTTCTCAGCCTCATACAAAAAAGTTGATATTTTTCTGACATTGACCTAATATTGTATATTTAATGGTATATATTCTACACTATTTATGTACTAGCAGTACAGTCTAATCTTGCGAAGGAAACTGGCATAACCTAGCTTGCTAGAAATAATAAATTCACAATTTTATTATTTATCACATATTGAGGATCTTAAACAATGGAGGATAAAATAAGACTAAAAAATGCAGTTCTAATAAATGTTGTAGTAGAATAGTATTGTCAATTAATTAAATAGAGTTTTAATTACTGCAATATCCATTTTTGCCAAATTAAATATGCCTGATCTTTTGAATTTACAGTAATGTGGTTTATAGTACTGTAATTATGAATAAGATTAAAAAACAATGATCTAGAAATCATTTCAATGACATATTTTTAAAATCCAGTGAATATTTTCTTTATAATTTGTGAAGTCGGTATTGATGAAGATGGACTATGTAAAACAACTTAAAACTTAAAACAAGTACAGACCTGAACTTGTATCCAGCAGCACATCAGAGCAGGTATTGTCTGCAACAAATCTGGATATACCCCACATCTGTATCAGTTGTAGAACTGCCCACTGTGGTAACGGATCAACATTCTGTAGCAACCCATTGTCACTCATCCAGGACTCCATACTGAAGTCTAAAATATAAATATACAATGATACAGCAACAATGAGGTAGAGGTCAACATTCTGTGACAGGCCATTCTCACTCTAGCTTTTCTTCTCATAACCGATGGATGATAAAATTGAGAAAAAAAAAATTTGAATCCTGAGGAAGACCAAAAGAGAAGATAGAGGTAGTACACAATTTTAGTATAAGTTTAAACTCTTAGAAGTTCAGGGCATATAAATATTGTAACGAAATGGGGGTTCCTTGAAATGGAACTTGTTTTCCCTAAAATTGTGTGATGGTGTTGTTAAAACCTTACCGTTAATTGACTGTTTTTATTATATATTTCTTGCATAACTATGTTTGTTAACTTTTTATTATTCTTGTCCATGTTTTTATAAACGGAACAGCTGTGAATTGTTTACTTTAAATGACGTACAACACAATGACGTCATAACCTATTTTTGTTATGACGTCGGCTTTGGATTTGGTAATTTCGGTGAATGGTAAGCCAAAATGGTAAATGGTAAGCAGAAATGGTAAGCCGAAATGGTAAATGGTAAACCTTTTCGGTAAATGGTTTACCTAAGTATAAATACGGTGGAGAAAACGGATAAGACTTCAGTACGACTTTACCCTGGGCAAGTAACACACGCTAATTCCAAGCCATTTAAATATACATGTACCGAAACCATTTACCAGACTAAGTAATAACCAGACTATTTCCGTATAATGTGGGCTGGTTAGTTCCATAACAAGTTGTATTTAGAGAATAACTTCTAGAGAAAAACGTTATCTTTTGACATTGAATTTCAGTTACCATTTGCCGATTAACAAACTGACGTTCGTAAACTTTCTGGGTATAATATAGTCCCGCTATCCATTTTCTTTACGATATTCTAATAAAGTAAGGTATTTATTTGTTAGACTAGAATACTGTTAAGTTATATACTATTTGTATGAATTGTAGATATTTAGCGCATCTTAAAGATAATACAAGTTGATTTTTATTTAACGAGTCTGTTATTCTTACAAAAACCTATAAACAGAACCAAACTTAGATCTACCGGAATACCACAAAGAACCACGATACCAGAGTACCACGCTACCAAAGAAGGGTCGCCAGTTATAACTTTAGTTCATATATACTTATACATTGTTATAAAACACATTCTTATAGCAACACACTAAGGGTTACACATTTATAGTTTAACATCAAAGCCTGACCGCTCGGTTTTCATTACAATATTGAAAATATGCTGTACAGCCCTATACTTTTACCTTTGAAAAAAATAGTGGTGCATATAAGCTTTCCATTCTTGAATATTATTTTTTATGAAACTTCATAGTAAAAGCAGTTCAGTTTTAGCCATATTAGTGGGATATTGCATTGTCTATTTTTACAGAAATGCAATCTCTAGAACATACCAATGCATAAAAAAATGTATCCTAAAGATTTCTTGTTTATGCTTCTTCATCCTTTTCCACTGTTATTTTTTAAATACAGGATAAAATTTAAAGAATATCAAAACTATAACCTTGCACTGTTAAACTGTTATTCTGAGGACACACAGATATGGGCAGTTTGTAATCCTTAAACACTACAATGGACTGGTAACAAGGTATAGATACATCTGCATCAAGACAGGCTTTCAATGTCATGTCTACCAGATAGGTTCCTTCAGATTCCAAGTCATTCACTGCTAGCCTGGAAATGACATAAAATTCTTCTAGACAAATGTTATATAATATCACTTATTTTCAACTGAAGTTGTGGCACTAAAAATACCTAAAATCAAACAACTGAAGTTCTGTAACTCTAGCATATCAAACCAGAACATAAATAAATAGGGAATGTGTCCATAGGACATTGATGATGCCCCTGCTTGCATAAAACATTATAAAGGGACATTTAAACTTGATCTGTGTTTTGTAGTACATTTGTTTTTGTGATAAGTATTGTTTTAAAATTTTCATAACATACATTTTGGTGGAGTCAAACTTAAGGTACTAGAACAAGCTCACATGTATTTAACATTATCTGGTATAAGAATGCAGGAACAAAACTTACTCTATTCTCAGCAGACCAAACAGCCACATTTCTACTGGTGTCCCCCACTGGAAATCTAACAGATTTTTCTGTAGGGTGAATTTTTCTATTGATACTGTCAGCAGTGATCTACATGGATCAATATCAACAGAGGCCTGGAATGATTGTCCTATCTTGTCCACACTAAAACAACAAGACACTGAGGTACAGGTCTCCAGGATGTGACATACAGTTGCCCCTGGTAACAGTGGAAGGTCAGAGGTCAAAGTATCACAATCTGTAAAAGTCAATAATATAAGTTATCTGTAAGAAGCTTATACAAAAAAATGTCATAACTATTAAAAGACCTGAATTTTATAGTCACTAACATTGTATTAAAATTCAGAATATCTGGTAAGCTGTACTTTTAACACCTTGAAACTAAAGAAATCCCAATTTTAGGGCAACACAATTCTTTAAAAATAAATGTTACAACCACCAAACCATACTTGATCTGTATTTTTAGTCAATGACATAATTTTAAAGCAATTTATCTCACCGTTATTCCATTCACTATCAAGGTATGGTGTCAGTCCTAAACTGCAAGGTACATCCATCACAAATTCTGAAAGTCCTAAGCTATTCATTAACCTTTTTCTCTGGTAATCAGTCAGTTTATCTCCCGTGTTCAAATTAAATTCTTCCTTTATAAACTTAGTAAATGTAAATTCTGCAAAAAAAAAACCCAAAACACCCATAAAAAAATAAAATCAATATTTAGCAAACATAATTTTAAATATGAATACATTAGGTGGGTTTCACATTAATGGGATGACCTAGAATTTGACAGAGAAGATATAGACACTTGTCCATAGCTGAAGTCCACATGTCAAACTCTAAATTCGTTTTCTGGTTTTCTATTTGAATTCTCTATTCCATGGTCTACACCATTCCAATAATATATAAAATATAAAAAAGAAGATGTGGTATGATTTCCAATGAGACAACTGTCCACAAGAGACCAAAATGACTCAGACATTAACAACTATAGGTCACCGTACGGCCTTCAACAATGAGCAAAGCCCATACTGCATAGTCAGCTATAAAAGGCCCTGATATGACAATGTAAAACAATTCAAACAAGGAAACTAACAGCCTTATTTATATAAGAAAATGAATGAAAAAGTCAGTCAACATAAACAAGACGCTCTTAATAGTCGTGTTCCTCAACTAGATTCATGTGCACGTTTTGATGTTCAGTTTTTTTATTATTATCTCCTTTAGTTTTGTCAAAAAAGAAAAAAAAAAATGGAAATAATCGTCATTTAGGGGCAAACACTCATATTATAAGAGGGTGGTAAAGGGTTATTTTATTTGACGTGCAGCCGTGAAAAATGTTTGTTGTTCACAGTGTTTTGTGAAATCAGTAAAAAGATCAATGTGCAAGAAATTTCTAATTGTTCTTTCATTGTGAAATGGCAATTTTATTTCGCGTAGGAATTTTCAAAATAATAAGAAAAATGGCAAAAAATTAGCAAAATTGATCAATTTGGTCATTAAATTTTTAAATATGTAGAATAACTTTGGTAAGGGGTACTAATTTAACTAGGTTCAGTATTTTCAAAGCAGCTGGCTAATTATCTTTAAAAAAATATTTTTTTAAGAAGTATGTACCTGGATCTATGAAGTTACTTTTCCAGTCACAGACAGACTTTGGTAGAATGGTATTAGTTAGTACAGGGATACTAATTGTACAGTTTTGTGTCACTTCAAAACAAACACTTAGATGTAGATTCACAACATATTGTCTTTTGTACCTTAGGTCTTCTATGTCATAGCTAAAAAATAAAATAAATAAGTTTATGGGTATATTGCTAGTAGATACTGGAGTTCTGATTTGTACCGAGTTCAAATAAATGTAAATTCCAATATAATTAGCAAGAACTCTAAATTTCATATTGTATGGTAACATATACATGCATTCATTAATTATAGTAACATAACTACTATGTTCTAGCCCCTTATATTTGTTATGATTTTGCACCATGGCAAAACATTTCTGTTTCTCCCTAATAGGACTGTCCCATTTTTTTTTCAAACTTGAGGGTCAATAGTGGATCATCTTTAGTATCAGTGATAAATACTTCAAACATCTCTTAAAAAAAAACTGGAAAAATTTTGATGTCTGGAACATCAATAAGAAATGCCTGATGAACACTAACCCAAATTAGGAGAGTTAGCAATGCTTGGCCAAGGAAGGGGTAGATTACTTAGTTCATACTGAAGTATCAGTGAAAGTTGAATTTGTGTGCAGGCTAACCCTATTTAGTTGGGGTTAGTTTTCTTCATACATTTTAATCAATTTTCCAGATTCAAATAAGTTCTTGTTTAAGTATGGTGATTATTAAATGATCATTTTGGCTTCCCTCTTCTATTGGGGTTGTGACTACATTGACCATTATCTCTCTTTCTTCTTCAAATAACGTACAATGTCCATATCCAAGTAATTATACTTACTCAAGACGTATAACTCCGAATAAATATACCCCATCTTGTTTACCAAACTGATAATCAACTAAACTAATGTTGACAACTAGGTTCTCTATCTGTACTTGTAAGGTATATTCACAGGGATCCAGTTTTAGACTGGTACTGATAGATCTACTGAGGAGATCTACATCTGTACAACAGGTAACACCAGTGCAGTCATCAGACAAGTGACATGTGGTGCCATTAGGTAAAGCTGGGAGACTTCCTTTTTTAAAGCAGTCTGAAAATTAAAGTTGTATAAATGAAATGATACATGAACAATAATCAAAGAGCTGAAAGCTCTGAGGAAAGATGACGCCACTGTCTCTAATATTGGGATAGTTTTTATGCAAGTCTTGATTTTCACATACCTTAATTAGTTTAACAATGCAACATGTCTCGTAAGCATATAATTGATATTTGTATATGTGTGTGTGTGAAGTGAAGGTGACAACTGGCTGTGGTTTTTTTTAAGACAAATGAATAGGTCAAGACTACCTGAATTGTACAAATAAATACCGTAGAAAGGCTTGTATATTTCTCACTGGTACATAGTCTGAATCCGTGTCCGTTCGCGCCCATTCACGTTTGCGCCCACTCATGTTCGCCCCCTTTCACTTTCACACCCTACATGTTCGCACCCAATCTTAATTGGTTTTGTGTTTAATAACTCTGTAAGCAAGTGTTTTCTTATAAGTATAATTGTTGTCATTGTCTCAAAAATAAAGTGTTGAATAAATCTTAATCATGTTTTGGATAGGGTATTGTTAAAAATAATAATAATCCTTTCTAAATAAAGTGGTATTTTGTCAACGTTTTATTTTGTGTTGAATAACTCTTAATCATGTTTTTGTTAGTGTATTGCTATAACTTTGTTTCATTGACTGTTTCAAAATGAAGTGAGATTCTGACTATGTTTTTTTCTGTGTGTTGAATAAATTTTATCATGTTTTGGTTATAATAGTGGATTGCTAAATTTTAGTTCCTATATTTTATTGCTTCGTTGTTTCAGATCAAAGGAACCAAGCTGTTAAAAACAATTATCTTTTGTGTTTTTCCTTTAAAATCTTCAATGTTTTACTCATACCAAGCTATAAATACATTCAGTATTTACACCAAAGCAATTTAAAACAACAATCATGATTTTCCAATTATTCAACTTTAATTTGAATTAAAATTGGGCGCGAATGAGTAGAGTGCGAACGGACCTTGGGTGCGGACGTGCGAGCTGCGAACATGTAGGGTGCGAAAGTGTATTGGGCGCGAACAGACCTGATACCACAGTCTGAACCCCCTTCTCCCACAAAATATTAAGTAAATAATCTTTTTGTTACTGTTATCAAAGGTCTAATGAAACTCAGGTAATTTCAAACATTTGTCAAAGAATTCTAGTCAAACCGGTACCTGGTTAAATTGGCACCTGGACAAATCAGCACCTGGTTAAATCGACACCTGATATAGTCAATTCGTCACCCATGTTAAATATATATTTTTAACAGTTTCTTAAGCAAAAAGAGTAAAAATAAGAAAGGGGTTGCCAGAATTTTTTTCAGTATTGAGGCAAAAAGAGTTAAATTTTAACTTTCACATTTTTGGGTGTTCATGTACATTTTGTATATATTTATTTTTCTCAAATAAATGACTTTTTTGGTGTATTTTTAATGATATATAATGTATATATGAGTAGTCCAAATAATTATTACGTCTGGCAAGGCTTTTTTATTTCATTCTGGGACACCTTCCTATGACCGCAAGGCTATGTTAATTTGTTTCTGGGATGCCCAGAAAAAAAAAATATCCTACCCAGACGTCATAATTATTTGGACTAATACATGAGATATTGGATATTTTTATGCATTATTTTAACCAGTTGAGCATTTTACAGGATTGTTGGTTTAATGCTGTTTAAATTTTACTGAAAAAACACCTTAAATTTGCTAATAATTTGCCATGAAAGTTTGATTTATTGAAAGGGACTCATAGTTTTCCATTTTATTTTAATAATTGTCTAATTGTTAAAACAACAGTTGGGTAAGGGATTCGTTGTTTACCTTTATACACAACAACATATTCACTTTGGTTTCCTTATTTACCTAAATACACAACAACATATTCACTATGTACTTGGTAACAGTTATTAATTAATTGAATAGAAAATATTATAACAAATATTATTGGATGCCGAATTGACGTCAAATAGGTGCCGATTTGACTAGAAGCCAATTTAACCAGGTGCCGACTTAACTTGTACGTTTCAATTCCTCTGCGATCGTTTGCGGTATTTTCTTGAGAAAACCTATTTTCCATCATCAACGAGAAGAAGAAACTGCTTGAAAATGATTCTGGAACGCTTCATGATTGTTAAAATAAGTTTAATTCACTCAAATAACAATTTTGAAACTTGCGATGTTTAAACAGGAAGTTTCAAAAGCACGTGTAAAAGAAGAAATTAACCGGTGAGAGTGGAAATCCGTACATGACAGATATCACTATAGTACGACTTGAAAGTAAAACAGTTCCATCCTTTTGTAAAACAGTCTTTAATATACCTATCACATTAATGTTTGAAGGGTCTTAAGCTTATTCAAACCATATAAGTCGGTATGAAACACCAAAACGGAATGAACAATAACCAATTACGTTTTGTAGTTTACAAATTCTAAACTGGTTCCCGTCAAACTACAACACTTTGTTCGAATGTAGTGGAATACACGCAGGAACCAGTTTGTTTGTATAGTAAATTATGAAACCGAGTGTAAACTGGTTCCTGGCTGATAACTACACAATGATCATGCATAATGATAACACAAGCAGATTCCAGTTTGTATGGAAAATAGTAAATACGAAACCAAGCGCGGTAGGCAGAGAAATGTTATGAAGTTCAGGTCGGCAGTTATGGAACAATGACTGCGTCATTTTCCAAAAATGAGTCATGATTGTCAATTAGACTACTAGCAATCAAAAACAAAGGGACAAATATATCAACAACTACAGGTTACAATACAGCCTCAAACTATGGGTGTTATAGTGGCAAAGTATATATATAAAAGGATGAGAACAATTGCAGGTCATCAAACAGCCTATTAGTATGTTTGATGCTATTAATAAATTCACTACACAAGGATTTAATAAAAGAGTACTTCTATGGACATTGGTGCCCCACTCTGACAAGATCACAAAGTTCTGCATACCATGCCTTTTGAAACAAGAGTTTGTCAGAGTGAAAGCAAACAAGATTTTTTAACAATCATTTATGTCTTGGCATTTTTCAATATCAAAAGGACCATAAGTCCTAAATGCTAAAAGTGAAAATGGTCAATATTGAAATTGATCTCAATTTTGTCATCAGCAACAACATATTAAATTTTGAAAAGCTTTGGTAGAACAGTTCATGAGAAAATGCACGAACACTGTTTGACTTACAAAAGGTGTTTTGCCAAACAGTATTTCAAATAATTTTCATGGGAATGATATCAAATTAAATTAACAGGCATTGTTGTTAAACAAATTATTTATTCAAAAACATTGGATAAAAGATAAAGATGAAACTATATTTGGTGTTATAGCCAGAAAAGATTATTCTACATTACCATTATTCCATCCATCTTTGTTAGGTATATATGGAGTATCTTCTCTGTTACACTGGTTTTCAATGTAGAATGAAGCTATACCAAGTTTGTTTGACAGCTGTAATAATACTTCTGTTGGTATCTCACTTAATGTAGAACTTAATCCTTTACTGAATAGGAAGTTTTCTAGCGAGAAATCTGAAAATAGTAAAATGTTAAAATCAAATTGAGAACTTTGCTTTTAGTATAAAGAAAATACCCTCTTCTCTCATGAAAAGGGATATAGCATGAAGCTATTCCAAGTTTCTTTGACAGCTGTAATAATATTTATGTTGGTAACTTGCTTAATGTTGGACTCAATTCCATATTTAACAGAAATCTTTTTAATGAAAAATCTTTCAAAAATAATATAAGATATAACACAAATCACACACAAAAAAGCTGCAATACAAACCTAGATCAAAAGTATGTGTGCTGAACTTTCTTTTCTGCTTTATAGATTATAGCTAAAAATATATTGAGTCTTTACAGTGTAAAATGTATCCAAAGTGAGAGAGAGGTGTTAAGTGACTCCATTAATAATAATAGACAACTTTCTAGTTCGACCCATTTCCTTCATAAACTTTGGTTTTAGTAAACATCATTTGTGCGTTTAGGGGCATCGTCACTTACTTTCCTATGTCGAGGGAGCGGTTGGAAAACTAACATGGTATATTGCACAAATTATTCGGCAAATTAAATTCTCATAATTGACAATCAGCACTGCTGTTATAAGGGAATTCTGATTAAGTACCTACAGAACAAACATTATTTGTAGTTTATCTTGCACAATGACAATCAGTAAGACGCTTGATGAATGTTAATAGTGCAGGGATACAGGCCATCCCCTCTATCTGGTAAATGATGTCGTAAAGGCACACATAATTGACGAGTTTTTTCCAGTGAAATACAAACTTGAAAGTGGTCTATTGTTTTAAAATTTTTAACCATTTGAGAAATTTCTTGATTTTATAAAACCATTCATTTTTAATATATGAATGCAAAACTCGACCCCAACACAAAAATGACACAGTACAATATGAAGATCATGGTGATCCAATTTTACTGAGCTGAGTTTACTATACTTTGTTCAGACAATAATAATAATAATAATAATAATAATAATAATAATAATAATAATAAAGGTTTGACCATAAAACCAGATGAATAACCACTGCAATTTACTATGTATATATCAGACTAAATCAGAGAATAAAATGTCACTCCTTACCATTGACTAAAAATTCAGTTTTCCAGTAACATGCTGGTTTAGGTAACCTGGTATCTTTGAATATATGAAGAATTACTTCACATGGACCTGCTCTTTCCATACATACAGATATATCCATGGTTACCAGTAACTTGTTGTCATCTTTAACATCTTCAATTGTGAATCTGAAGCAAAACAGTTTTATCCTCATTGAGCTGTCATGGATTCAAACATTTATTTAAAACTTTCTAAAACGAGAATCATTTTCTAACAAAAATATGTCAAATATAAAGCTGCTATCATAAATAAAAGAAGAATATGTCCATGGGACATAGATACCCCTGTTTTTAAAAATGTAAGAGACAATATATTAAACAAAACCTGTTGACATCTTGTTTCCTTTAAAACTTATGGGCATTTGTTTCTGTAACATGTTGAGTGCAAAAAAGCAAATTTGACAATTTTCTATTATAAAGGGACAAAGCACAAGAACCATAAAAGTGACATTACCCAAATTCAAACTGGTTTTGTGTTTTGTAGTAATTAGCTTTGTTTATAGGTTTCAGGACATTTGATAGAGGCAAACTAAAGGTAGAGTTTGAAAACAGCAAATTCTATAGTATTTTACATGTATACAGGGACATAACTCGAGAAAGGTGAACATAACACCACCCAAATTCATACTTGATCTGTGTTTGGTAGCAATTAGCAATGTGTTTAAGTTTTAAAGCATTTGGTTAAGTCAAACTTAAGTTTTAATAAGAAAGGATATCATATTCGGGACTTACACACAGATGAATAATGGTAAAACTTAATTCTTCCTTGGACACGACGGGGGCATAAAAATAATTATTAGTATAAAACCTTATGATGCAAAATAAAGGCATTTTCCAAATATGTTTTTTAAAATTCTAGATATGTCAAAACATTAATGCATACTAACACCAGACTGAAGATTCCAAACAAATTATACTTTTCCTCCAGTCCCCATTCATAATCAACCAATGAGTATTCCAGATGGACTTTCTCAATACCCACAGTTAGTTTATAGTTACAAGTGTCTATGTCCACAGAAGCATGAATAGTCCTGTGTAATCCAGGCAGATTTACACAGCAGTCTATACTGGTACAAGTATGTGGTATGTAACATACAACATAGGGTGAGAGGTCAGTCTTGTCTGGTATCTTTGTCGAACAATCTGAAATAATTTTACAGATATATGTATTTTCTCATTTGTTTGTTTTTACAATATATGCTAATGATGTATGGCTGTTTAATGGCAAATCACTTTGCATTTATAAAATAAGACATGTTTTTTTTCTAATAGCATGAATATTTGATTGACAGATCTAGTAATAGTCAGCCAGAAAAAGACTTTATTTACATTTGCCATTATGCAGGGGAAAAAAACTACCACTTTGATGTAAAGGCCAACCTCAATATCTGTGTTTTAGAATACAGTAAGAATGTAGAAATAAGACATCTCGAATACAATAATTGATGTCTGTAAATAGGTCCTAAATTTGAAACAGAACTTTAATTATCTAATCCTTTAAATCAATTATTTTGTATATCAAATAACACAAACCATCAGTCCATCCATTTACAGAAGTATTATATGGTAGCCGTGACATGTCACACTGTTCTGAAAGTAGGTATTCAGATACACCTAAATAATCCATTAACTTTGACACAGCAAAACTGTCAAGGGTAGATAATCCACTATCAGACACAAACTTAGCCAAGGAGAAATCTATAAAAGAGGTAGAATTTTTCTTATATAATATAATATTGTTGTTACAGGACAATAAAATTTGATCAGCTTACTGGAGAAAATGTCCAGTAATAACTTCTTTTAGAATTCGTTTTTTTGTGTAATATGAACTGAAACAAGATGTATTTTGAGCTATTGCTCATCAATTACATTTAAATAAAATTGAGAAAGGAAATGCATTTTGCAGTAAATACATTATCAATTAAATTTTCCATTGAGTGCCATGTATGAAGACTAGTAATTTCTTGTATGTGTTCAAGCCATTTTTAAGATTTGTAACTTTTTTTTAATCAGGATAAAGAACATCAAAGGAACATAAAATGTGTCACATGATATGGCATTACAAGATAAAGTTTGGTGTTAGATACCATTGAGTTTTGAATTGTAACTACTTGGAAATGCAATACAAACACATTCCAGCAGAAAAAGGATATACATTTTTATTAGTCTGTATTGGAGGGATGGTTTGATGATGGAAGTTTTTAACAACATTGACTGGCTATACAGCCCTTGCATGGTTGGTAGAGGGATGGGTAATTAATTCTTACCCTTACTACAGTCCACAGATTTAGTAACCAGTTCAGGTAATGTTGTATTCAGTTCACTGTATTCTGTATTGATGAAGTAATCTGGTTGATAAGCTGTTGTATTGAGAAGATCTACATCAATGCCAGATCCTATCCCTACAGTTATAATTCTGACATTCTTACTGCTACACAAAGCTGCATTATCTATAGCTTTGTTTCTGTCTGATTTTCCATCAGTAAGTAATACAAGATAATTTTCAGCATTTCTTCTTTCCCCTTTTACTATTAGAAACATTTCTTCACAAGCAAATTGGAATGCATCAGCAATATCCGTGGTAGCTCCCTTCCTGTAGTCAGCTGATGAAAGCCATGACCTTATTTCAGATTTATTATAACTACTGTTCAGATCAAATAATGTCCTTGACGTTCCAGTTCCTTCAAATAAGGTCATGCCGACACAGATCAAGTCTTCACGTATGACCAATGTATCTATGGTATCTGCAATGGCAGCCATGGTATCTCTAAAGTTATCTTCTCCGACACTACTAGATTCATCAACCACAAACACAATGTCAGCTTTTGTAACAGTCTGGCAACCTGTAATGCATTGAATTTTACCGATGATTGGTTATGCTTTCTAGGTGTTACAACTGAACATGATTTGTTTTTCAATATAGCTTTCGAAAATGTTCTATATAAAGCAAACAATCTGTCGATACCTGTATCTAGCCATGCACAAAGTCTTGTTTTTCTCCGACTGTTTATGACGACTTTACACTAACTAAATCCATTGGATGTTGGATATGTACAGATTGATAATTTAGTCTTAGATGCATGATTTTTTTATTAGTTGTAAGTGGCTTTGAACTAGCTGTCAGCCAATTGAGAGTACTCTCAGATCTGTTCCTAGTGCTTTTTGTTGTTTGGATGTACAAGTACCCGACCACGCCCACTTGTATTTTTATTCATCTGAAGGGTTAAGCCTTTTTCAACTGATTTTTATAGTTTGATCTTATGTTGTATTGTTATACCAATGTCCCAGGGTTGGGATCCTGGTAATATGTTAAACCCCGCCACATTATGTATGTATGTGCCTGTCCCAAGTCAGGAGCCTGTAATTCAGTGGTTGTCATTTGTTTATGTGTTACATATTTGTTTTTCATTAATTTTTTATATAAATGAGGCCGTTAGTTTTCTCGTTTGAATTGTTTTACATTGTCATTTCGAGGCCTTTTATAGCTGACTATGCTGTATGGGCTGTGCTCATTGTTGAAGGCCATATGGTGACCTATAGTTGTTAATTTCTGTGTCATTTTGGTCTCTTGTGGACAGTTGTCTCATTGGCAATCATACCACATCTTCTTTTTTGTAAGTATAAGAATTGTCCTTCAAATCTTTGCTTTTGGCTAAATGAAGACTTTATTTCAAATTATCTTTTGTTGCAAAATCTTGGCATTTTTATTCTACTTTAAGAAAATGTAAAAAAAAATTACACTTCAGTTGTGTTTCAAACATTGAATATGACAATTTGTGTAATATAAATTACACAAATTGTCATATTCAATGTTTGAAACACAACTGAAGTGTATTTTTTTTTTTTACATTTTCTTAAAGTAGAATAAAAATCTGATACATTTTCCAGCTATTTATCTTACCTGGGATATTATAAGGTTTATTCCAGTTACAGTTAGGTTTGGGTAGCAGTACATTATTAAATATAACATGGTGATCACAGTCTTGTCTATCTGACTCCCAACAAAGACTTAGTGTCATAGAGAATAAGTACATGTGTTGTGCTGGTAAATCATCAATCATATATCTAAAGTTATGAAAAATGAAGAAATCAACAATCAATTTAATAAGATAATGTAAATCCTAATTATTCTTTTTAAAATTACCCTAAATTCAAAAAGAATTGGTTCAATGGTTCTTCAGTGCTTGCACAGAAACATCAGACAGGGCAATATCTAAATTGTCACAGTTAAACTTAACATTTATTTTGTCATAAAAAACTTTTTTTTTTAAGTTGGAACATATTTAAAATTGTTGCATTGGTACCATATAAATCACATTTTAAAATTTGATAAAGCACATTTTTATATAAATTTGAAAAGGATAGGTTGAACTTTTCTTTATCCTTTTTAGTCATTCTCATCATAAACCTTACTTTGCTGGACAATAATACTGTAAAATAATTCAAATTGATTTCTTTCAATCATAATTAACTTACCTGACACTAACAAATCCATATAAATCAAACTGTTTCCATTCACCCCACTCATAATCATCTAAAGTCACTTCAAACTGTAACTTCTCCACTCCAAACTTCAGGATGTAATTACAGGTATCTACTGTCAGGTAACTGTGGAATGATCTACTGATAAAGTCTACATCCCAACAGCACTGTATACCCATACAGGTAGAATCCAGGTAACAGGTAAGGTAGTCAGGTAAGTCAGATAACTGTATCTTACTGTCAGGACAATCTGAAAATAAACAGGTAGAATCCAGGTATCAGGTGAGGTAGTCGGGTAAGTCAGGTAACTGTATCTTACTGTCAGGACAATCTGAAAATAAACAGGTAGAATCCAGGTATCAGGTGAGGTAGTCAGGTAAATCAGGTAACTGTATCTTTACTGTCAGGACAATCTGAAAATAAACAGGTAGAACACAGGTAACAGGTAAGGTAAGTCAGGTATCTGTATCTTACTGTAAGGACAATCTGAAATTAAACAGGTAGAATCCAGGTAACAGGTAACAGGTAAGGTAAGTCAGGTAACTCTATCTTACTGTCAGGACAATCTGAAAATAAACAGGTAGAATCCAGGTAACAGGTAAGGTAGGTAACTCTATCTTACTGTCAGGACAATATGAAAATAAACAGGTAGAATCCAGGTAACAGGTAAGGTAATCAGGTAATCAGGTAAGTCAGGTAACTTTATCTTACTGTCAGGACAATCTGAAAATAAACAGGTAGAATCCAGGTGACAGGTAAGGTAGTCAGGTAAGTCAGGTAACTTTATCTTACTGTCAGGACAATCTGAAAATAAACAGGTAGAATCCAGGTAACAGGCAAGGTAATCAGGTAAGTCAGGTAACTCTGGACAATCTGAAAATAAACAGGTAGAATCCAGGTAACATGTTAGGTCAGGCAAGTCAGGTAATTCTATCTTTCTGACAGGACAATATGAAAAAAAACAGGTAGAATCCAGGTAACAGGCAAGGTAATCAGGTAAGTCAGGTAACTCTGAACAATCTGAAAATAAACAGGTAGAAGCAAGGTAACAGTTAAGATTATCAGGTAATCAGGTAAGTCAGGTAACTTTATCTTACTGTCAGGACAGTCTGAAAATGAAGAGATAGAATCCAGGTGACAGGTAAGGTAATTAGGTAAGTCATGTAACTCTATCTTACTGTCAGGACAATATGAAAATAAACAGGTAGAAACCAGATAACAGGCAAGGTAGTCAGGTAAGTCAGGTAACTCTGGACAATCTGAAAATAAACAGGTAGAATCCAGGTAACAGATAAGGTATTCAGGTAATCAGGTAAGTCAGGTAACTTTATCTTACTGTCAGGACAGTCTGAAAATAAACAGGTAGAATCCAGGTAACAGGTAAGGTAATCAGGTAAGTCAGGTGACTTTATCTTACTATCAGGACAATCTGAAAATAAAGAGATAGAATCCAGGTAACAGGTAAGGATGTCAGGTAACTCTATCTTACTGTCAGGACAATCTGAAAATAAACAGGTAGAATCCAGGTATCCGGTAAGGTAGTCATGTAACTTTTAACTGTCAGGACAATCTGAAAATAAACAGGTAGAATCCAGGTATTAGGTAAGGTAATCAGGTAAGTCAGGTAACTTTATCTTAATACAGGAAAATCTGAAAATAAACAGGTAGAACACAGGTAACAGGTAAGGTAGTCAGGTAAGTCTATCTGACTGTCAGGACAGTCTGAGAATAAACAGGTAAAATACAGGTAACAGGTAAGGAAGTCAGGTAAGTCAGGTTACTGTATCTTACTGTCTTGACAATCTGAAAATAAACAATTAGAATCAAGGTGACAGTTAAGGTAATCAGGTAAGTCAGGTAAGTCAGGTAAGTCAGGTAACTTTATCTAACTGTCAGGACAATCTGAAAATAAACAAGTAGAATTCAGGTAAGGTAATCAGGTAAAACAGGTAAATTTATCTAACTGTCAGGACAATCTACAAAATAAATAGGTAGAATCAAAGTAACAGGTTAGGTAATCAGGTAAGCCTCTATTATCATAAACATAGCATACAAATAATTTGTTAAGAGGACCAATCAATTACCAGATGTCCATCCTTGGTATGCATTGATGAACACAGATTCTGGGTCTGTATAATCACATTTATTGTCATACAGGAACTTTGACAGACCAAGGTCTAACATCAGCTGAGATATTTCATCTGTTGTTAAGGTAACATTAGCCTGGAAACCTGTATGCTTGTACCAGTTTGACAAGGACCAGTCTGTAAGAATAAATGAAATATGAACATAACAGGTCCAGGATAATTTCTTATTTCTTTTTTGTAATCTGTTAAATACTAGGTAGAGACGGGCATTTTCAATCAAATATATTTTGTTATTAATAACAACATTACTTTTCCAATCTAAATTCTGTCATTAAGTGCTCTTAGAAATTTATATAAACTGGATTATCGCTATTTTGTGCATTTTTCCTTTGATCTTTTTTTGTGATAATTTTTCATATCATTCTGCTCGCTTGAGATGGAAAATTATTGCTAGAAACTAAGGAGCCACGTGGCGTTGCTAAGGAAATTGACATGAAATTGACAACATAGTCATAAGTAAAAAAAAAAGCGATAAACAGATTATCATTAGTCATCTCCACTCGATTGCTTTTCTCGCTTTCGCTGTGACTGGCTCAAGCGAGAAAATCAATCTCGGTGAGATAACCAACGATAATCTATAAATATTTCATAACTAATGAATGAGTTTCTACAGTGAAGTGCTTTACACTTTCCATCATCTCTTAAAACCATTATTATTCAATACTTTTTTTAATTACAGTATCCATTAAAAGTATTATGTTGTACCATAAAACGATCAACTGATCAATTGCACTCTAGTAATCTTCTTTGCAATTACATCTGCTCAAAATTTAGAAAGTTTGTAAAGGACTTGCTTCATTTGTTTTATATTACAATATGCCAAAATTAAATACAAAAGTGATGAAGAACTATGTATTGGACTATGTTTCGATTTCAAAGTGCACACATAACTCATAATCATTTTTTTTTATGGTGTACTTACCTGGATCAAGGAAACCTTTTTGCAAACTGCACTGTGTTTTCTGAAGCTTTGTATTAGAGAAGATATTGGCTTGTATCAGGCAAGGTCCTCCATCGTTAAAGCAAATTTTTATACTGAGATCTATATAGTAAACTCTCTCTCCACCCATATCACTGATCTTATAGCTGTAACACATTAAAGGATAATAAAACAGACTCTTGTACTGAAATTCACAGAGTTAATTGTCTCTTTTGCTATTTCACTGGTCTGTAATCTGACTCTCCAAGAAACTAAATTTGCCTCTTGCACACACTATTATAATCAAAATAGGTATATATAAAAACAGGTAATACATAGCAGATGATATGCAAGTACAGACTTTTATTTGCAGAAAGAATGATTTAGATAATTTTTTCAAGGGAATTGCTTAAATGTAGGCAAAGGTGACTTTATTTGGTTGGAACCTGAAAGACCACACTATCATATATATTTACAACCAAATACCATATGGCATGATCATCTATTGAAAGTAATTTTAAACAGGATTGATAAAAATTTGAAACTGATTTGTACACTTCTTTCTTATGCTGTGCTGTCTCATCACTGTGCCAGGCATGATGGAGGGTTGAGCATGGGCAAACATGTCTATGCAAGCAACATGTCTATATGTGCATGTCCTAAATCAGGAACCAGTTATTCAGTGAAGGTCATTTGTTGTATTATATTATATTGGGTTTTTCCATTTTTGTTTTATAATAAAAACTTTTTTTTTTATTGTTGACTACCAAACAATTACCTAAACTAGCTAAATTAACAGAAGTTGGTATCCAGAAGACAGTTGTCTCAATGGCAATCATATCCTTATTTTCAATTTAAGGATAAAGAAAAAAGTATTGTACTCATCGAATTGAAAAAAGTTGGATGTGGTGTATTATAAAATCATAACACAAAATCAATCTACACACTTCAAAGTCAAAGTCAAAACTCACTCTAATTCTAAAACACGTCCAACATGAAATAGTTTTTGCAGATCAAAGTCTGTTTCATACAGATAGAATTCAAATTGATATTTCTCTATACCAATGGTAAACGTTTGGTTACATGGATCTACAGTGAGAAAGAAATGTATGTTTCTGTTGATCAGGCCTACATGTGCACAACAAGTAACAGATGTACAGGTAGAATCAAGGTGGCATACTACATCATCAGGCAAGTCAGGTAAAACAACACTTTGGCAAGCTGAAAAATACAGGTACAAATGTATAAAGCAGTTAACTTGTAAAGCAAAATTATATCTGGGTGAAATTTGATCCGGAGGAAAAAATGTCACAGTAGTTGTTGTTATTTTTGTATCCGGAGGAAACTATTTCCCTGGGATATTTTATCCTTTGCCGTAAAATTCTATCTGGGTAGTTAACTTATTGAATAGTTATTAGAAAAAATTATCCTTTAAAAATAGAATGAAATAATAATAGTGTATAATTTGAAATAAAGCGAAATTGTTAAAAAATATATATATATTATAATGGGAAATAATTTCACAAATTATCCTTGAAAAAATCCTGAAATATTCAAGTCAATATCATCCTTTTAAAAAGAAAATTATCATGAAACATAGGGAAGAAAATCAGAAGTAATTTCAAAGATCGTAATTGTGAAAATAATATCATGAATAAATAAGGTTAGTGAAATTCATGTAAAAGTGAGTTGTTTTCAGATCTCAGTACAAATATTAATTTAAAAGTAAGGTAGAAATATAGTTGCATATTGCTACTGTTAACAGTAATAGAAGAATTTGATTATGATGATATTTTTAACTAAATAAATAGTTTTGTCTCGGGACAGAGATGTAGTTGTTGATATATGGAAATCAGATAAATCATAGCATAACAAAATATTGGAACAATAGCATGTTTAACAGCTGGATAGTTTTTACCTGTGAAATGTTATCTGTCTTATTAAATCAAGTTGTAAGTCATCTTTTTATATAAATGAATATATAAAAAATAAGATTCAAATAAAAATTTCGCTATAAAATAGATTCAGAAATATATTATATTAATGTCTTTAAAATATAAATTGCTCATAATTACCTCCCTTTGATAAATTATGCAAATTGAGCCTACCTTTGTGAAACATTTTATAATTATAGTCAGGTATATATTGATTGTGAGTAACTTACATAGTAGTTAATGGGACTCTATTTCACACGGTTCTGTGAAATATAGTACGTCAAATATATACCGGTACATACTATCCGCATAACACAGATAGATTTTCACTCCTCTGGAAAAAATCAACCTGTGAAATACCATGCCTGGAAACAAATTACCGGGACAAATTATCCTCAGGATAAAATATCACAGAGAAAGAAATAAACCGTTACAAACTCAGGTATCAGTAGAGTCAATGTGACATACTACATCACCAGGCAAGTCAGGTGATACAGCACTTGGGCAAGCTGAAAAATACACAGGTATAAAACAATTAACTGATGTATGTGCAGAGGTAGAATCAAGGTGACATACAACATCAGGCAAGTCAGATAATACAACACTTAGACAAGCTGGAAAACACAGGTGTATAACAGATAGCTGATGTGTAGTAATAATTAAAGTATCTTAATTATTAATACCTGAATTCCAGCCATTACTTTGTACATTACTGAATGCTGTATCTGTTACAGGATTACAGCTTGGTTCTTGTAGGTATTCAGCTATACCCAGATCTTCTAGAAGTTTGGATGCCATTAAATCAGAGAGTTCTGATGCATCTGATAACAAATCATGATCATTCAGCCAGGAACTGAGTGTAAAATCTGAAATTTTAGATTTGAATGATAGACTTTTATATCTGCAATGTTCTTGAACCTCAAAGAACTTGTTGTTGCTAACTGAATATTTTCCTGTGATTTACATTCCCTTGTCCTGCTTTTGAGATTGAACTAAGTAATTATATTAATATCTATAGTTTAAGAAAAATTAGGCCAAAAACAGAGGCAGGAATAAAATTATTCAACCTTCTTATTTCCTACTTATAAATCATACTTTTTCTACAAATAATCAGAGTAATTAATAACATTTTAAAGTAGGTTATTACTCATCAACTCTTCTTCAATAAAAAAAATATTTTGTAAATCACAGGTCTAACATATATAGCTCCATTATGCCATGAATGTTTAAAATGATTGAAGCCGCTTAAGTTCTGGATGTTTACCACAGATGCTCTAAGGGTGTTGTATGCATAATCATCAACATAAATGTGGATGGATGAACAGACTAAAGTCACATAGATGGAAGTATCTATAAAGTGTATCTAGATAAAGAATTGTAATGCATACCTGTTTAAAAGTTATAACATTTGTGAAAATAAAAAGAATGCACACATATGAAAAGAAATTTAATAAATTTAAATTACTTGGCACTGCAAATCCTCCTGTCCAATCACAGGGCGGTTTAGATATTTTATAATCCTCAAATATTACAAAGTTATATAAACAGTCTCCATCACTTTCCATACAAAACTTTATTGTTAAACTGAACGATAGCTTCTCTTCAGCTTCCAAATCTTCTATGGAATAACTGAAAATTAAATATTTACACAAATACATGTTTAATTTTTTTATCTACCGGTACTGTTTTAAAAAATCCTAAAAAATATCTATTTAATACATGTATTTTCAACAAGTATAAAGCTGAAAGATGAGATTGGTACCATTAACACTAATGCCTAATGTTGTTACTTATGAATTTCTTGCATTTATATATCAAATACATATTTGGGAGTTTTCTATATCTATCAACAGAAGTATCATTTAGAGAGAACCAGGGTCAACAAACATATTTAACAGAGTATGTACAGTATCATTAAAACAAAGTTTGATATATTTTGTAGTATAGGCTCAAATGATAAAGCAATTTTTTTCTAAATTATTTTTATATATGATGTTCTAATTTGGCATAAGAATGGTTCCTACTCAGTTTCAAAATAACAAGCTTTAATTTTTAAAAGACTGAAATCAATTATTGTATATAAATAACAAACCTCAAAATCTCAAAAAAAGAAAATGCTCTTTGTTCATATTTTTAAGACAAAATCAATTAAAAATTTGGCAGGAAATGATCAAGCTTTGAAAGCAATTTGCTCCTCAAATATTTAAGAATTTCCATCTCTAAAAATATTTTAGCAGATGCACAGTATAGGTGATTTATCTCCTTAGAAAATGTTTTACTTCTAGTTTTAGAGCATATGAATGAATATCCATATGAACTCACTCTATTTCTAAAACATGTCCAATATGAAATTGTTTCTGTATATTAAAATCTGCTTCATACAGAGAAAATTCAAACTGATATTTCTTTATACCAAGGCTAAATGTTTGGTTACATGGATCTACAGTGAGGAAGAAATGTGACTAAAAATAGTTTAGAACAAAAATAATTATTCTTATAGGAAATCATTAATGTATCAAGTTTGGCACCTATATGACATTTACAGAACTTTTAAATTGTTTTTATTTTTATAGATATAAGAAGATGTGGTATGAGTGCCAATGAGACAACTCCATCCAAGTCACAATTTTATGTTTGTATTTAGTTAATGATTGAATATAAAATTGAAAAGAACACCAAGTTATGAGAAAACACTAGCCGTTTTGGCCAGATTTGCCCAAAGTTTGAAATTTAAAACAACAATAAATATTTTCCTGTAAACAAAATACTTGGGTCTGCACAAGCCAGGCAATGGGGCTAATTATGTACCTTTAATTTATAAATATATGAAAAGAGGTCTTTTACATGACATACCTTAATTTGATTATGCTACCAAGGGATATATTGTTCTGTGTATTGAAGTTGTAATCAGACAAAGATTCATTGATGACAAGATTCTCCAGTCCAATACTTAGTTTAAGGTTACAGATATCAATCAGCACGTGGAATTCTACGGACATATCCAGTAGTGGTATGTTTAAACAACACTGTATCCCTGTACAGTAATCTGGTAACCGACATGCCAGGTTGGATGGTAGTGTTGGCAGTGATAAGTCTGCTTCACAAGCTGAAAATAAACAGCATATATCTAAGATATTTAAAAGTAGACAACAAACAGTACTGGATGTCTGTATATTGCTCAGAAAAATACATGTCTAGTTGATAATGATAAATTTTTCTCTAAAAGCTGAAAAACAGTTATCTTACATTCCACTTATGCATATCTTTTCATACCTGTTTTTAATTTGCAATTGATTTTGTTTCAAGTTTTTTTGTTTTTTTTTAATATACTTACACCCAGTATTCCATCCGTTAGTATCAGCATGATAGGCAGCCACCCGACATTGAGGACTTAGTAGATAGCCAGCTATACCTAATTCTTCCATCAATATATCAACATAATAGGACTGTAGCTGTTGTCCAAAATCTATTTTGTTTTTATCTAGCCAGGCAGCCAAGGAAAATCCTATGTACAAATTAAATAACAGTTCATTAAATGTCCTTCTGTACCATGTGATAACAGTCCTCTAATTTATAAAATATTAAGGCCTGAAATAAACCTCATTAATTTTTGCCTATCCTTAAACAGGAACCTACAGCTCCTGTATAATGTTCCTAAGTCAAATACTGATTTCAATCTGATCTTTGGTAATTCTATAATCTTATCTTATCTGTCTCAAAATTGTAACTTATGCAGAGTGTTGTTTATACAAATGGAATGGTTTCTTTCATGAGATGGGGAAGTTGATTTGATTTCATTATAAGGTCAAAGGTCATGCCTAATTAAGTCTGCCTGCATCTCACTTTAGATTTGGCTGTTAAATACAAAGGACGTTTACTCTAAAGGAATATTTTTTTTCGTAACTTGGCATTTGTCGTCTCCGAACTGTTAACATGTCAATGTAGGTCTCAAGTAATCACTTTACATCTATCCCTCAATGTTACTTAAGCTGTTCATGTTCCTCCAGGACGAAAGTATAAACTAATACAAATGGACATCCCTCATGCATCATTTAGAGTTTGGATACTTTATGGCATAAACAAAATGAACATAATGGAAATCCCAACAGTAAGGTAAACTGTGATGTTAACAGCCATAAGCATAGATGCCAACCCCCTTCTGACACAATCAGTAACAATCTATCAAATTTTCTGTAATTTTGAAAGGTTTTCAGTAATCATTCAAAAACGTGCATTTACCAAATAAATTACTGAAGAGTGGTTGCAGAGTGATGTGCATTAACATGTTTCGTTAAACATGTTATCTGTGGTATGTATTCCATTCATTAATTGTTCAGACGTTCTGGACTCGTACATTTTCATTTTGTCAAGGAGAAGTAGAGAAAGGGGGAAAGCTACTTCATAAAATGGAAGTTTGCCTCTTTGGAAGTCAGTTAGTTACCTAACGATAGGTTGATAACTCCTGAGAAACTGGAAGCATTACACTGGTGTTTTCTAAATACTGGCCCAGGCCGGAAAAGTGATGATAAAAAAACATGTTTTACAAAATTGAACGATGATGACTGGAAATCCGTTACTATTTGACTTTGACCGTAATAGCGTAGTTTTGATCGCAAAATCATACCTGTCAACCTGTGACGATGAAAATGCAGGTCATGACCTGCATTGAAGAATCAAATCTCAGGTCATAACGCGTACAAACTTTTTCGAGCTGAATTTCAGTATTTATGGTACATTTTCTTATAATGTATATCAAAGATACCAAAACATCAATGCATCATGCCATGTTCACTTGGTTAAGTCATTTTAAATCTTATTTATTATTATTTCATTACACTTTTAAAGATTATTATAAACTTGTGTATCACTGTCTTATGTCCTTTACTTTTTGTCATCATCTAAAATTTATTTTTCAAATTTATGTAATTTAAAATGAAACTACTAGCCTTTAAACATACCATGTAGAGGTATTAAATGTATGAACACTCATCTCTCCATGGACAAGGAAATTAGACTATGATAAAATATAGTAATACAGTTAAAGGAAGTATAAATGTAAAAAATAATTTTCAACTTTTTTTTAAAAATTGTATAAAGGTATAAAAATAATGAAAAGTTATTTTTCAATATGTATTTGAATTTTATATTATTATGATTTAATCTTTTTCACCCATAACACGTAAATATAAGGAATAATTTTGAATGGTGACAAATAAATAAGGGGAAGTAACTCTTAGTTGAAATATCTTTGTAAAGGAAGCAACAGGGCAATTTCTTTACGACCTAAAGCTAAGGTAATTGGTGTTAATCAACAGTGTGTTTGACACCAAAGCTGTCAAGTGAAGCCATGCACTTAATGGGTCACTTAATTTGACAGTTTACATAGCTAGATGAACTGCATGTTCATGGAAGAATTACGAATTTGCTGGTATTTCAAAGGAATATTACTTAAAGGAATATTACTTATGAAAATCAATCTCAAGGCTAAGAAATACGGGTGAAATTGGGTCATTTTCGGAATTTCCGGGTTATTTCAATGACCAGGCGGGTGATCCGGGTGATCCCTCAGAATTGTGAAAATCTCGGGTCACACCCGCAGAATCCGGGTCAGTTGACAGGTGTGGCAAAATCGAAAAATTTACGGAAAAATCGTAATGGTTGGCATCTATGCATAATGTGACCTTTATTTTCTTACCTGGAATTTCTTGATTAAAATCACACAAAGGTATTGGTAGTTTGGTATTTTCCAGTATTTTCAGGTCTAAAGCACATGGTCCATTAGCTTCATAACACACACTAATGTTCACACTGACAACAAACATCCTTTCATGAAAAAACTCATGGATTTTGTAACTAAAAAAATGAATACAATAATATAGGGTTATTGCATGAATATTGGGGAATATTGTCCTGAGTAGAATTTTATATTGTACGAGCTTGCGATAAAAATTTTAATTTGTGGGTTTTATTGGATTTCATGGATTCCAATACATATATTGCTTACTAATATATGTATTGCAATTTATTGCACGCTAACTTTTGGTTACTTTCTGTGGGAAATATTATATTGCTTTGCAATAAAAGTTATTATTGCATAGCAATATAATATTTCCCACAGAAAGTAACCAAAAGTTACAATGCAATAAATTCTAATATTGCACTAGTGCAATAAATCTTCAAATTTCATGACCTCATCAAGGACAAAATCTTAGTTTAAACCAATTTTTACTTTCAAATATTATATTGCTATAAAATAAACGGGTTATTGCATGAATATTGGCGAATATTGTTTCTCGTAGAACATATATTGCACTTGCAAGCTCGTGCAATATAAAATTCTACTCGGGACACTATTATAAGTTATATGGTTCGCTACTGACCCCCTACGGATCCATAGAGGGTTAGTAAAATCCATAGGGGGTGAGGCTGGAGGTGGAGTCCCCTATTGATTTTATTCACCCTCTATGGATCCTTAGGGGGTCAGTAGTTATCCGTATAACGAATTTATCGCACACTAGACTTTTTCGGCTGCATTTTGTTTAAAAATAAACAATGAAACACAAAAACATTAATAGATGACGTCACCATTAACGCGTCATGAACCCCCTACGGTCTCATAGGGGGTCACCATGTGACGGCGTTAAACCAATCACAACGTGATAATTTACCCGCGGTGAGATAATCCCCAATATTCATGCAATAACCCTATATTATTCTTGGGAACTCAAGTTGCAACTAGTAACTTTTATTCAATGGTTCTCTCAAAATGGTAATTGTTTGATGCACCTGTATGAAGATTTCTTAGTAGAAACTTAACTGAATACTACACAGATATTTTAAAATAGCATATCATTAAAAACAAAATTGATGTGGTATGCAAAACATGAAAAAAATCAACAGGTAATGCGAGATATTACAAACAAGTGAAACTGCGAGCTACTGCTCACTGATGATACCCCCGCCGCAAGTGGATAATATTAATAGTGTAAAAATATGCAAGTGTTCGGTAAACAGGAAGTTGTCGAGTGATGAATCTGAAAACGCATCACACGGTATAGCTGACTTATAAAAATCCTGAAACCAAATTTCAGAAATCCTTGTATTGTAGTTCCTGAGAAAAATGTGACGAAAATTTTGAACTTGGTTATCATGTGTAAAATCATACAAGTGTTCGGTAAACAGGAAGTAGTCGAGTGATGAATCTGAAAACGCATCACACGGTATAGCTGACTTATATAAATCCTGAAACCAAATTTCAGAAATCCTTGTATTGCAGTTCCTGAGAAAAATGTGACGAAAATTTTCAACTTGGCTATCATGTGTAAAATCATACAAGTGTTCGGTAAACAGGAAGTTGTTGAGTGATGAATCTGAAAACGCATCACACGGTATAGCTGACTTATATAAATCCTGAAACCAAATTTCAGAAATCCTTGTATTGTAGTTCCTGAGAAAAATGTGACGAAAATTTTCAACTTGGCTATCATGTGTAAAATCAGACAAGTGTTCGGTAAACAGGAAGTTGTCAAGTGATGAATCTGAAAACGCATCACACGGTATGGCTGACATATATAAATGTTGATACCAAATTACAGAAAGGGTGGATGTGTAGTTCCTGAGAAAAATGTGACGAAAGTTTCATGGGACGGACTGACTGACTGACGGACGGACTGACGGACGGACTGACGGACGGACGGACTGACAGACAGAGGTAAAACAGTATACCCCCCCTTTTTTAAAGCGGGGGTATAAAAATGTTTGAAATGGTTGAAAAGAATCATTAAATCTTGTATTTCATCACAAATCAATTTACCTGACTCTAACAAATCCCATCAAAGAGAAAGTTTGTATTTCCCCATAGTCAATATCCAGCATGGTTGTAGTATGTTTATAGTTCTCTACTCCAACAGTAAAGGTGTTGTGACAGGCATCCAGTACAACATAGGCATTGACAGATAATCCTAGTTTATCTACCTGTATACAACAATCTATACCTGTACAGGTATCAGACAGGTAACAGGAGATTCCAGCAGGTAAAGAAACAGATATATCTACAGAACTATTACATTCTGAAATGTTAAAAGAAATGTTCTCAACAAAGCAATTTGAAAATAGCATTTTGTAAGCCAAAAATTTAAGGATTAATTTCACATTAATTATATTATTAAACATTAGTTTTGATAACCAATATAAAGCTGTTGGGTATGTGATGCAGCAATAAAGCTAAATAATGAATAGACCGAGCAGCTAAAATTTAAATTACTTATTAGATTTGTTTATCTATTAGTCTATGCATGGTCTTTTTACTATTTATATGTAAGTAACAGTTTTAAGTGTTCTATTTATGGAACATAAAAATGTTGTAATAAAAAATAAAAGAATATTTTTGAGGACACAAATACCCTAGCTCAAGCTTAACAATTTAAAAAAGGGACATAACTATAGAACAGGAAAATTGTTTAAAATAAAATTTAAACTTACTATCCAGATTCCATCCTATATTGTTTGGAGGTTGATATCTGTCACACTGTGGATCCTTCATGTAGTCATCAATGCCAAGTTTATAGAGCAGCTGTGCAACAATAACTTCTTCTAAAGTTTCTGTATCAGCTATTAAATTCTCTGTCATCCATGTTGTTAATGAAAAATCTACCAAACAAATTTTTAAAACAATTCTACATTGAAAACTAGTAATCTTCAAAATAAGTTAAAAATATTTACTGGAAAAGGAATAAACAAATATGGAAAGATTCTATCCAGAAAAAGTACTAAAACTAGACAACACATAAGCTTGTCATGATTGCCTTGCAAAATGGTATGCATTGAGGAATCAAACCAAATGCACTGCCTTCAGTCTGTATCTACCATGGTACCCTAAATCCACTTTTTTTTTAAATGGTGTTGAACTTTTCATAGATTTCTTAAATTTTGTTTCCAAAGGGATTCAATGAACATGAAAGCTTCCCACTGGATACCTGGTGACAATACTAAGAAAGTCTGAACCTTTGTAATTAGTAAATGAAAAGAAACCTTTTGTCATATCTTGTTTCAATTTGTCAAGGGGTTACCACAAAGAAATTTTTCCACTTGCTAATCTGTATCAAATATTTAATACTTAGTACATGTATTCTAAAACAAACCGTCTAACCAACTTTGCTTGTAACACATTTTTTTTACCACCAAAAAGATTTCTATACACAATTTATGCTTAAAAGTGCCCCACTGGTGGCCATATTAGAATACACATATCAGAAACAGCAGCAGCAACATTCTTATGATCTTTTATCAATAAATATTAATAGCAATCAAAGTATATCTTACTAGTTTCACAGATCATAATCAAATTTATGTTGCAAGTCTTTAAGATAAAGGTTCAGCTACAATCAATCTTAATATTATCAAGGATCCACGAAAGTGAGATTAAAGTCAGATGAATTCTTGTAGAATAAAACGAAGCAATGTACTCATGAAATCAGCTAATTATTTAAAACTGTCACAAAATGGTATTTAAAATTGTAGATACAAAAAGAGAATATATCAGCCATCAACCTAAATTATACATATATAACTGTTACTTTTATTTTTCCCACAAGTAAAAATAAAGCTTACCTGATTGTAAGAATCCCATATTCCAGTTACATATAGGTTTAGCTAACTTAGCATTGGTTAGGATTGGTAAATTCACTATACAGTTGTCTGGGTCCTTCTCTTCCATACAAATATGGAAACTCAAATCTACCATGAACATTTTCTCACTCTTTAAGTCAAATACCGTAAGTCTAAAATAATGTACAAGAAACAATCACATTTTAACATACAATACAATATGAATAAACACGATATTGTTTTCAATGAAAGAAAATAAATTGTAATAAGGGATTTATGGGAAGCTATAGATACGAAAAGGGTACCCCTAAAATGTGTGTACTCTAAACAGTGTGCAGATATGCCCATGTCATTCTAAATCAATTATTGAAGAAATGACATTGAAGGTACAAAAATACACTCTGTGATCAAGAATCAGTAAAAGTTTTAAATAGGTCTCTCATGCAGTTCAAGAGCAGTTATGGAAATGCAAATGGTACCAAAGCAACTAAGAAAAAAATGCATAGGGGAAGACATCTTTTTAAAAATAAGTTTTTCTACCAACAATACATACTTGAGAATGATACCTCCTTGAAGTGAGAATTTGTGAGTTTCTCCCCATGTATATTTCAGGAGTGACATCTTTACATGTAGTTTCTCTATAGTTAAGGACATAGTGTATGCACAAGGATCGATATAAATCTCATACATGATGGCCTGACTAATTAACTGGACACCCATACAGCATGATAAAGCAGAACAGCTTGGTGGTATTACACAGGACAATGATGAAGGTAAGGTCAAAGTCAAATAACTACCAGTACATTCTGTAATAAAAAATAAAACAAAATTTCAAATTTATCTGAGAGAAATCTCACAGCTGCTCTTTAAAACTAACATACCGGTAAACAATAATCATTTCAAGTTTTTTTTATATCCATATTTTTGGGCATTTTTCTGTTTTCTTCCACTTATTATAGATTACAGTAACATTTTTGTATGTTCTACATTTCTCTATGTGTTTGTAATTGTTTTTTTATCATATTGTTTTTACTGAGTATCCAGATGGGAGTTAATTTGGTTTTATTGGCGGATTCAGGGGGGGGGGGGTTCCACTTTTTTTTGGGGATGATCAATGCATTTGAATGGGAGCATATAGTTAGAACCCCCTTTACTCTGGGTTTGGGATCCCCACCCCTTTTTAAAATGGCTGGATCTGCCCCTGGGTTTATATTAAAGGTTGAATTGAAGTATGATATATCACAATATTTGTTTTCAAGAAATATGAGATTCTAAGTTCACTTATTTAATATAAATTGAATAGGGAAAAAGTTTTCTTTGAGTTAAATAAAGCAGAAACATTATTAGCAGAATTTTATATTAGTTGAAGGATATCATTAAGATCCTTTAATTTCAGGAATAAAATATCAATTTTGTAATATCCATCCCCTATCCATCCTTTTTCTTGTAAATCTTTTTAACTGGTTTATAGCAGTTATATTCCGTTAAAAGATCAAATTAAACATTTTACACATCATTTAAAAATAACTGCTGTCTAATCAATATATTCTTTGATTATTAAATAATTCTACTATTCTATATTTTTTCTTTATAGTCTTAAATACATCTTTAGATAATCATGATAAAAGGTGAGGTGTTACAATTTGTTTGCAAGTACATTGAGATAAAAATTTGATTTGTCTTAAATGTTTGCATGTTGTAAAAACATGATACAAACTACCACATAATAACATTAGCAATACATACAAGACAGTAACTATATATATGTATTTTTAGCTGAACTATATCAAAAAATTTTAAAGATATTTTTTATTTTTAAGACTTGAACAAAATCACAGTTACCTTTGTCTTACATGTAAATATTGTAAAATATATATTCTACTGGAAAAAAAACTAACCGTTGATGAATTGATTGGAAGTTACATTACACGGAAAATCCAGAAGAAAATCACTCAGTCCAAGTTGCTCTAGTAAAACATTTCTAACTGCTGTAGGTAGCTGCTCAGATAAAGTTTCGTTCTGGTCTTTTAATAACCTCAACAGGGAAAATTCTTAAAATGTACAAAAAAGTAATATATTTTTTTATTTTCTTTTTATAATTTCACAAAATTCACATAACATTTCATTGCATATTTAAGATAATAACCATCATTGATAATTTTCATCCCTTTTTTACCTGCGTACAAGCTTTAGCAACCATGTAACCTCAAATTTCCAAAATATTCTGTAGAAACACCAAATACAAAATTAAAAGAATGGTGCTTTAAAACACCCAAGAGATGTGTTTATGACTATTTTTTTTTAATGCAATGAAACACAGGATTAATTTCGTACAACTATCGAAATCAAAGGAACATTTTTTTCAACCCTTGTTTGTATACAACCAGATGTGACATACTATGGTTTGTTGGTATTAGATCATATGTTAATACCTGGAATATTATATCCTGTTCCCCAATCACAGAAAACTTATGTTAATACCTGGAATATTAAATCCTGTTCCCCAATCACAGATAACTTATGTTAATACCTGGAATATTAAATCCTGTTCCCCAATCACAGAAAACATATGTTAATACCTGGAATATTAAATCCTGTTCCCCAATCACAGAAAACTTATCTTAATACCTGGAATATTAAATCCTGTTCCCCAATCACAGATAACTTATGTTAATACCTGGAATATTATATCCTGTTCCCCAATCACAGAAAACTTATGTTAATACCTGGAATATTAAATCCTGTTCCCCAATCACAGATAACTTATGTTAATACCTGGAATATTAAATCCTGTTCCCCAATCACAGATAACTTATGTTAATACCTGGAATATTAAGTCCTGTTCCCCAATCACAGAAAACTTATGTTAATACCTGGAATATTAAATCCTGTTCCCCAATCACAGAAAACATAGGTTAATACCTGGAATATTAAGTCCTGTTCCCCAATCACAGAAAACATAGGTTAATACCTGGAATATTAAGTCCTGTTCCCCAATCACAGAAAACTTATGTTAATACCTGGAATATTAAATCCTGTTCCCCAATCACAGAAAACTTATGTTAATACCTGGAATATTAAATCCTGTTCCCCAATCACAGAACACTTTAGGTAATCTGTAACCACTGAACACAGTCATGGTAAAGTAACAACTTTTCTGTGATTCAAAACAAACACTCATGTTCAGATTTATCTCATACTCCTGGTCAGTTAATATGTCCTCTATCTTGTACCTATAAGTATGAAAAGTTTATTATTTAAATAAAATTTTACATTTAAAAGACAAAATTTAATTCTTATGCCTGTTTGGCTATTCATCCCTAAGATGGCAACGGTCTATAAAATAATCCAGTTTCTAGCAGTCACAAATAAAACAGACTTGTAGATCAACAAATACATGTATTTCCTTTTGTGTATTCCATTTTCAGTGGGTTGTAATCATTTTGAATATACACTTACTAACAGAGCTTATAATATGTTTTACCTAGTTCCAAGTTAATATCCACAACTCTTCAAAGCATGAACTTTAAAGATGGTTTTATGAAATAGTCTTTTATCCACAGGAGGATATATTCTAAGTTTGCTTATGTTAATTACCTTTGAGTGCTGAACATTTGTTTACCATCTTATTTTCCAACATTAACAGTTTCATTATGTGATACATGTGTCTTCATGGATAATTCATCTCAACTAAAAATTTTCATTATTTAACGATAGAGTAAATGCCAAAGAAAGAATCCACACCGATTATAATAAAATTGTCTCACTTACTCTAATCTTATAACATTCATTAGGTATTTCTTTTCTTGAATACCTATGAGCAAAAAAGAAAAAGACATCAAATCTTTAGAAACTCAACCACTACAACATATTATAAGTAAAAGTTAGTACTTTTTACAAAACTTTATCTTCTAAACGGTCATATTGATATTAATAAATGACTGCTACCAGATTTAACCACAATCAGAACTCAACCAATCAAAAAACTTGATTTTGTGTTTCAAACACAAACTATGTACTCCACGAATTTGTTTTATGACCATAGGCCATATATTGGTTAGATGATTTGTTTTGATCCATCAAAGTATTTTTGAGGGATTAATTCTTTAAGTTAATTCAAACCTGTAGCAAGCTATGGCTCGTATCAAATTAATATTCAATCTTTAAAAAAGACAGAAATTTCATTCACATATTAAAACTATTAGAAGTCCTTTTTTTCTCTAAAAATCAATTATGAATTCAGAAGAATACACATAATAAAGATAGTAATAAGTAAATTGAATGATCAGCTCTTACCCCAGTGATAATCAAAAAGATCAATCTGTTCAGTTAACTTCTCAATACCAAACTTCAGGTAGTGATTACAGGTATCTATCTCTACAAAGGCTGAAAATGACTTCTCCAGAAATCCAACATCCATACAACATTTCACAGCAGTACATGTATCCTCTAGAACACATACAGCTGTATTTGGTACAGGTGGTAATGACAAGGCCTGGTCACATTCTAAAGGAAAGAAAAAAATACAAGAATTATAATCCAACCACCATACAACATTTCACAGCAGTACATGTATGCTCTAGTACACACACAGCTGTATTTAGTAAAGCTGGCAATGACAAGGCCTGGTCACATTCTAAAATGAACAAAAATACAAAGTTTTATATCTAAGTATGGGTAATTATGATTTTATTACACTACTTCTAAAGAAAACATGAAATCTGAGGTTCCATATATATCAATTACAGAAGAACAAGTATAGCAGACATTTAAACCTAGAGCAAACTAGAAAATTCTGCAAAGTCGCCAGAAGTGGTGTTATATATGTTGCTTTTTAATATGTATCAATTTCAGAATATATGGCAGACTAGAGATGTAATTTACACTAGGAATAACTACAAAAGCTAAATATACCCAGGAACTATCTAACAAATGATTTTCAAATCTGAGAATCTTGTAAAAAGTCTCCTCTAATGGTATTATCACTATATCAAGAAAATTCTATCTACCCAAATATTGCTCCCCTGAATTTCCCCTGACATGGTGAGAAATAATGGGTTATAGTACTACCTGATGATTTGGTGTAGAGGTCACTAGTGTAATTTTACATGGACAATAGATCCAGTAATAAATTAGTTACCAGATTTCCATCCCTGATGATTTGGTGTGTAGTCCTCTGTTGTAATGTTGCATGGATCATCACTCAGGTAACTTGATATACCCAAATCTTCCATCAGTTTCTGTATAAAAGGTTCAGTCAAGGTGTTAATTTCCTCCCCAGCATCAGTCACATACTTCTCCAGAGAAAAGTCTATAATAATTCAAATAATTATCATTTTCATTTCTGTATGAAATGACAATTCATAAATCGTGTCAAATTTATTACTTATAATTTACTTATTTAAAAACCTCTTGAAATGAAATTTGAAAATCTAAACAAAAATTTTGCTGTCTCCCAATTTTGATTATGTTTTTTAAGGAGACAATCTTGATCAATGATAATTAGCAGATCAGAATCCATATCATTTGTGATCCCATTTTCATCTCTTGACTAATGGGTTAGTGTAAACAAGAACAGATTTGAACTTGTTTGGAACTTTTGAGTTATATTCCTCGTTCTGTATATCAGAATCAAAGTGCTTATCAGAATCAAAATGGTCATGGATAGGATGTACATGATGTATAGAATGTTATGAGCAATGCACTATATTTTGTGTAGCAAAAAAGGTAGTGATAAGTCTTGGAAGATTTAGATATCAAGTCAGTCCCATAAGGTTTTGATTGCATTTCATGCAATCTTTTCCTAATTATAAAAATCCATATCATTTGCAAAAATAGTCTTATGATTGACAAATTCAACAGTTAGGAATTGGTATCACATGCCATTTGCAAACTAACCTGGAAAAGAGAAGTTGGCTTCCCAATTACAAAGTATTTTAGGTACCAGAGCATCTTTAAACAGGACAATCTCATACAGGCAAGGTTCATTGGACTCAAAACAAATACTCAGGTTCAAGTCAACACGGAATTTTCTCTGTATTTGTAAATCCTCTATCTTATAACTGTAAAAAATAATTCATTTTCAATTTTACAAGATTTCCACTCATTCTCTTGCAGTTCATTCATGTTGCCTGAAGGAAAGGAGTATAACTGATACTACAATCTGCAACTAGTACTACTACTACTAACACACAACTTCAAACATGTTTTCTATAGTATCTAATTGCTTGATCTAATTCCCAGAGAAGCAGTTATCCATAAAGTTGTGTCAGTGCAATAACTTTATTCACATTTGCAATAATATATAATGCATTTTCTTAATAAATGTTATCTTGGGCAAGAAAATAAATTTCAAAAATGCTTCCTCAAGAAAAAAAAAATCACTGAAGATCTACAGAATCTATTTCGCTTGGCTTTATAAGGTTTTTCATTCTTTATTTTTTGCATTGAAACTATTGCATGACCTTAAAATGAAAATATTTATTAAATCATTACAAATAAGAATGTGTCTATAGCTCATGGATGCACTGTCATTTTCTATGTTCAGTGGACTGTGAAATTGGGATCAATGCTCTAATTTGGCACTTAAATTAGAAAGATCATATCATAAGGAATATGTTTATGAAGTTTCATGTTGATTGGACATAATTTCATCAAAAACTTCCTTGACAAAAACTGTAACCTGAAGTGGGCACTATCATTTTCTATGTTCAGTGGACAGTGAAATTGGGATGAAAACTCTTAATTTTGCATTAACATTAGAAAGATCATAGGTAAGGGAACAGGTATATAGGTACTAAGTTTCAAGTTGACCAAAAACTTTCACCAAAAACTTTAACCTGTAGCAGGACAAAAGCACAGAAGAAGGAATGAACAGACTCTGTCTGAAAAACATGATGCCCTATGTGGGGTATACAAAAAGGCTGAACCCATAGAATAGTGCACTTACCTAATTCTTATGACCCCTTTCAGGTTGAAATACTCAGTAGTTCCTGAAAAGAAAGAATTTATAGCTAAACATAAATGTTTTCATTGTTGACCTAAAAACTGGTTATCATACAGAATGTTCCGGTATGAAAGATAAAATATACTTGGTTCTTTTTTTCATGCAAGTTATGCAACAATAAAAAAAAACTGCAAAATTCAAAAAATACTTTTACAATCATTACAATTTTAATTAATAACATTTCAAATATTATTATTTTCTAATCATGAGTAAACAGATTCTTTACCAAACTGATAATCTGTCAAACTTATAGGATCCAGCTTCAGTTTTTCTATTCCAAGTTTGAATGTGTTGTCACATGTGTTCAGATCAATATAGGCGTGGAATGAACGATGTAAGAAATCCACATCTATACAGCAATCCACAGCTGTACAGTGAGATGGCATGTAACAGGAGGCTGGAATGATCAGTTCCTGTAAAGTAACACTGAATGGACATTCTGAAAATAAATTTATTGTATAGCATGAAACATATCCAACAGATCATCACAGAGTTAAAATTCAATACTCTTTGATATTGAAACAAGAGGCTGTCACAACGACAGCAAACCGGATTTATTAATATTTATTTGTGTCCTGGCAATATCACAAGAACCATTACTGATGAATGGTGAAAGTGAAAATCGTCAATATCAAATTTGACCTCCATTTTGTCATCAGTATCAACATGTTAAAATTTGAAATTTGAAAAGCTAAGATTGAATGATTCATGAGTAAATGCAACAACGTGAATGGAAACGCCATTTCACAATCTTTCAAGAACCATAACTCCTGAACGGTAAAAGTCAAAATCGTCATTATTGAACTTGACCTCTAATTTGCCATCAGTAACAACATATAAAAATTTCAAAAGCTTTGGTTGAATGGTTCATGAGAAAATGCACGGACACGACTGGAAACACCATTTTTCAATCTTTCAAGAACCATAACTCCTGAAGGTAAAAGTCAAAATCGTCATTATTGAACTTGACCTCTATTTTGTCATATTAAAATTTTAAAAGCTTTGGTTGAACGGTTCATGAGTTAATGCACGGACAACATTTGATTGCTGCCCGCCCGCCCACCAGCCGTACATCCCCAAATCAATAACCGACATTTTTGTCACAAAAATCCGGTTAAAAAGTGTGTCTACAACTTCAAATTATCTTTTTCTTCAGGGGCACAAACCTAAAATCTTGTGCAATATAAAAACTAATCATGACAATATTTTTGCAATAACTCTTTAATATAATATGGTCAACATGATGCTGCATCTACAGCTTGTTGGCCTTGGAAACATACACCCACACCTTTGTAAGATATTGACAAATAATTCCACACCTTGTAGGTATTGCAAAAACTCACAAGTTATGCCAAACAGGAACTTACAACCCACACAATCTTAAAATTGCCTTCACAGTACAACTTAACATTATAAAGTACAAGGATGTTTAACAATCAATCCTGAATACAAAATCTAAGAAGTATGCTGATAGAATTTGCAAGGGTGACTGGCTCTGAATAAATAGCTTATATGATAAAACTCAACACATTTTAAAAGTTTAAGACAAAATATCAAAACATTCCTCAATACAGAAACTGAGTAATGTTTTACCAAACATTGTTATTTATGTATTATTGTCATTTTGTTTATTTTCTTTGGTTACATCTTCTAACATCAGACTCGGACTTCTCTTGAATTGAATTTTAAATGTGCGTATTGTTTTGCATTTACTTTTCTACATTGGCTAGAGGTATAGGGGGAGGTTTGAGATCTCATAAACATGTTTAACCCCGCCGCATTTTTGCGCCTGTCCCAAGTCAGGAGCCTCTGGCCTTTGTTAGTCTTGTATTTTTTTAATTTTAGTTTCTTGTGTACAATTTGGAAATTAGTATGGCGTTCATTATCACTGAACTAGTATATATTTGTTTAGGGGCCAGCTGAAGGACGCCCCTGGGTGCGGGAATGTCTCGCTACATTGAAGACCTGTTAGTGACCTTCTGCTGTTGTTTTTTCTATGGTCGGGTTGTTGTCTCTTTGACACATTCCCCATTTCCATTCTCAATTTTATTCAATGCTCATATGATATAATAGCAATTTAATGTGTCATTAAAAGGTAGCAAATGCCTGCCAGATCTGAAAATGTATATTATGCAACATTACAAAACTAAAGATCTAATATAAAATCATTTCTTGATATAGAAGCTCAGCAATATGTAATGAATTTTATGGACTGAGATGAAACAATGGAAAAAGCTGATTGCCTTGTACAACCTACTCCATGATTAAGATAAAACTATAAGCCAAAACAAGTTTTTCAAGGGGTTCCAATGCTTTTTTAGCATATGGTGTCTGCTTCTGGTCATTAATTCAAAATCTTTCACATATTCTAAAATTACCATTTTTCCAACCATTGATAGATGGACTATACACAGGGCTTGATCTCTGACATGGAGTATCTTGAAGTAAGCCCCCTATTCCTAACTCTTCTATCAGTTTAGTAGCCATTAACTCAGTCAGATGATCTTTGCTGGGCAGAGATAACTGGTTTATGTAAGACTGCAAGGAGAAATCTGCAAAATAAAATGGAAAATATGTTGGACTATTTAAAGATAATTTGGACATTAAAATTGTTATATGTCAATTAGCTTTAAAAAATACATCTTTCATAGCAAAAGTTGACCCTACCACTAATGTAATGGCAGGTTTTAGTGAATTCATCATTTATCTAATATTATGCTTTGATGCCAACTTGCTAGATTTTTTTTCAATCTGCTTTACTATTAGGTTTAAGCATTCAATGTTTTACCTTTAATATCAAATCCTGTGTTCCAGTCACACTGTGTTCTGAGTAGTGATGTATCTTTCATCACTGCAGATTGATAAAGGATTGTCTGGTCATCTAATTGTATTGTAACATTGAGGTTTACTCTGAATTCATTCATATCTTCTGTATTGTCTATGGTATAACTGGAAAAAGGAAAGAAACTAGAGGCTCTCAAGAGCCTGTATCATTCACCTGATTCTACTTTTTTTTAGGTTTTTGAAATCATATAAAAAGAAAAAATTTGGCTACAAAGTAACAACACTTGGCCAGCACCTCATTAAGAAAGGAACATTTATGCTATGTTTGCTTTCATTCAATTCAGTGGTTCTCTAAAAGAAGACATTTGTTTGTATTTCCCATAGGGTCCTATGTTAAACCAAGTCCCCTGCTGGAAGCCACCTTGGTTGATGGATCAGAGACAAAGTAACAACACTTGGTCAGCTTGTCATAAGGAACATTCATGCTATGTTTGACTTCATTCCATTCAGTGGTTCTCTAATAGAAGACATTTGTATGTATTTCCCATTGGGTCCTATGTTAAACTAAGCCCCCCGATGGCGGCCATCTTGTATGATGGATCGGCTACAAAGTAACAACACTTGGTCAGCACCTTATAAGGAACATTCATGCCAAGTTTGGTTTCATTCCATTCAGTGGTTCTCTAAAAGAAGTCATTTGTATGCATTTCCCATTGGGTTCAATGTTAAACTAAGTCCCCTGCTGGCGGCCATCTTGGATGATGGATCGGCTACAAAGTATCAACACTTGGTCAGCACCTTATAAGGAACATTCATGCCATGTTTGGTTTTATTCCATTCAGTGGTTCTCTAGAAGAAGTTCAAAATGTAAAAAGTTAACGACGACGACGGACAACGACAGACGACGGACAACGACAGACGACGGACGCCAAGTGATGAGAAAAGCTCACTTGGTCCTTCAGACCAGGTGAGCTAAAAATCAGTTGTGTCATGACTGCAAGTTAAACCTGTTCCATCATTTATAACATTCCATTTTTCATATTCATATTGCAAATCAAACAAGAGGATTGCAATCACACATAGCAATATCATTTCGTAAAGATCCATTTACCATATGGAGTAAAACAACCACTGTTTTCCCCCTATAGCCTTTATTAAAATGTCACTTTTCCAAACAAATGTGCAGAATTTATCTTATTTTGTTTTTAATGTTGCTTTTGTCAGATACAATTTTACTCGAACTTACACATTATTTGTCGGCGTTTTTCTGTATAAAACTAGCGGTTGATCATCGCTGTCATGAATAATAATGATGAAAATATATTATGAGATCGTTCATTAGGATACTTTGGTAAAAAGGTTTGCAACGTTATTTTTTTATTTTCTTTCAAGTCGAAGGTCCCATGCCATTGTCCGTTGGCCGTAGCTAGTAACCAAGTCGAAAGTCCGACTGCAAAAGTGAAAGGTCACAGACCTCGGACCACCGCTAATTGAACACCTGCCTCCAAATTGAAAAGATACAAAAATTCGTCTGATATTTAAAATTGCGTCAACAGCTGACAGTTGAACTTATTTTAATAGACTACTGACGTAGTTGACTACATATTGACGACAAACAATATTCCTACGACTTTTGCCATTTGGGAAATCTAAACTACTTGTCTTTAGAAATTTTTGGCGACTAAATATTTCACACATTTGTTATCTAACATCTTAGCCAAAAGTTCAGGTGATAATAAAACTACGCAAGGATTCCTAATGTGCTCTACTTCCTATGTGCAAACTTTTGGGTGATTCGACGATCATTTAAGGTTTTTCTGGACATTTTTTTTGTAATCCAGAATTAAAAGTATGAAAAAACTGTCCAATTAGTTATAAATAACCTAATATCCAGCTAGATAATAACAATGATCAACAATGGCACGTATTTCAGCATTTATTGGGTAGATCACAAATCTAGGGTGCTCGCATAAGGCAGCTTAACTGCCTAAAAATGTGCAGAATTTATCTTTTGTTTCAAATAAAAGAATACTTGGCACAAGTTCACCTATCCAAATTTCACCCCTGTTTTGCTGTTTACAAGCTTTGGAAAACACGTTACCTCAAGTTGCAAGTTCTAGAGACATCAAATAGAATAAACAGCTGTGCCATGAGCAAATGATATGCTCATTACTTTTTCAAAGAATAATAACTCCTAAATTTTATAAGAGCTAAAGGGAGCTCACACCAATAGAAAGAAAGCATAATGAAACTAACTTACTCTATGGAAACAAAATCTAACAGCTTCAGCTTCCCTCTGATATCTGGAAGATTCAAATGATAACTTTAAACTTACTGAGCAAACACATAACAGAAACAAGTTTTTAATTTTAACCGAAATTTTTCTTCAGCTTTTATTAACAAACAAGTTCAATGATTGTTTGTTGGTTGCTTAACAAACAGGGGCAAATATTTCATGCATTTTCGGTTAGGAGTATAATTTTACAAGAACATCGACATAATATTTACGGCTCATTGACTGCTTTGAGTAGCATTGTGGAAAATTGTCTTATTAGCAATCATATCACATCTTCTTTATCGTACTTTAAACTGCTTTTAGTACATTTGACATGACCTTTAATAAGTTGACCTCAAAATCAATAGGATCTTCATCTTATTATATATGATGGTTTAATTCCAATCCTGAGGAAAGTTTTACAGTTATCCACAACCAAAAAGGACATTTGATTGGGCCAAAAACATTAATGTCATGTCACTTTGTAGCATGGGAAATAACATGGGTCATTTTAATGTATGCTGTTCTTTTACGAAATAGCAATTATTGCCTGAAAATTATATTGAACAAATGTATTAGTGTGCTTAATTTCCTGCTTTGTGTAATGTTTTTTTTACCAAATTGAATTCTAACATACCAAAAGTATAGTCAAAGATGAACATGTCTTGTGTCAGTTTTTCAACTGAAAATGAAAGTCGTCTTGAGCAGATATCAACAACTACTTCTAAATGTATGTTCCTCTTCAGAAAATCTACACTGATGCAACAATCAACTTTTGTACAGGTCTCATCAATCTTACAGGTAAAAGATGTTGGAAGATTTGGTAAAATCATGTTGATTATATCTGCTGGACAATCTGAAAAAATATTCAAATGTTTTAGACACTTTTACAACTAAAAATATATGAATTATACTTTTTTTTGTAGTAAAAAACAAAACGTTCACCCTACAGAAGATGTATGAATATTCCTAATAATAGTGACATTGTTTTCAAGCTTCAAAAGTGATGGTCAAGCAGTTATCTTTATTCTCATCAGAAAACCAAAGAAAATCAACTATATTAGGAAACTATTAACGAGGCATAACTCTTGCTTGGTAAATGGCATGCCATCAAAAACAACCTTGACCTGTAATTGAAGGTCATGATTTGAAATTTAAATAAATTGCTTCGCCGAGCACAGCTGGATACGACTTCAGAGGTCCAACCCGTAACAGTTGGGGCAAAAAAGGACACAATATTTGCGCTTGATACAGGTCTGAGTTTGGAATTTGGTCTCATGTTGTATACACATGTACAGGTTTATGATGAGTATGATTTGCCACCAGCTGTTCCAGAGTTAAAGGTCAACACTCGCAGAAACTATCTTATAGAGGATCTTCAAACTTAAGTTGAAGGTCTGAAGGTAATCATGAGGCACAGTAGAATCCAGGATCACATAGAATGTGTTAGGGGCGTCACTGGCATTCGTCGTCCCCTATGTACTTATATGTCATGTAGGTCTCAAGTCATCACTGGGCATCCGTCTGTCAATATTACTTAAGCTGTCATTTTCCTCCAGGACGAAAGTATAAATAAAAAAAAAAATATTTGAAGAAATTTTTCTTGTTAATTTTTGAAATCTTGAGAAAAACAAGAATGTGTCCATAGTACACGGATGCCCCACTCCCACTATCATTTTCTATGTTCAGTGGACCGTGAAATTGGGGTCAAAACTTTAATTTGGAATTAAAATTAGAAAGATCATATCATAGGGAACATGTGTACTAAGTTTCAAGTTGATGTAACTTTAACTTCATCAAAAACTACCTTGACCAAAAACTTTAACCTGAACTTTGCACTATCATTTTCTATGTTCAGTGGACCATGAAATTAGGGTCAAAACTATAATTTGGCATTAAAATTAGAAAGATCATATCATGGGGAACATGTGTATTAAGTTTCAAGTTGATTGGACTTCAGCTTCATCAAAAACTACCTCGACCAAAAACTTTAATCGGACGGACAAACGGAGGCACAGACCAGAAAACATAATGCCCCTCTCCTATCGTAGGTGGGGCATAAAAATTGTCCCCTCCCCGAAGATATCTTTTTTTACCCCCCTTTTTCCCAAAAAAACCCCAATTCTTTCCCTCAAGATATGGTAAAAATCTCAATTTAAGTTTCTAATGGAGTTTGCACCATAATTACCCATTTAATAATTTAAAAGCAATGTAAGGGAGGGTATCCAAATTTTACTTGTAAGTAATTGTCCATTAAGCAGGACACCCTTGCTTTTCCCCCTTTTTTGCCCGTAATTCCAAAACGGTTTGAGCCATTACCCCCCAAAGCCAATGATAACCATCCCTGGCTGGTATAGAACCTTATGGAATAATTTCAGAGAGATCCATATACTGTTCCATAAAATATTGTCTGGAAACTAGAAAAACGCTTATTTGGGCCCTATTTTGGCCCTAATTCCTAAACTGTTAGGACCACAACCCCCAAAATCAATCCCAACCTTCTTTTAAAAACCTTGTGTATAAATTTCATAGATTTCTATTCACTTATACTAAAGTAATTGTTCAGAAACCAAGTGTCTTCAGACGAAGCTGACATGGACCTGATAACAATATACGACCGCAAAAATTTGGCGGCTGTTTAAAAATGTTGGTTACGCAATTCTTTAATCATTTCTGGACAGACGGACATTCAGATATGAGCATTATCTATTCCTAAGAATAAACAAGGAAAACATGCTAAATTTCTATCACCTGATGGAAAATTCCATTAATTCAAAATCTGCAACTAGATTTAGAGCCTGTGTCACTCACCTTGGTCTATGTGAATATTAAACAAAGGAAGCAGATGGATTAATGACAAAATTGTGTTTTGGTGATGTGATGTGTTTGTACATCTTACTTTACTGAACATTCTTGCTGCTTACAATTATCTCTATCTATAATGAACTTGGCCCAGTAGTTTCAGTGGAAAATATTAGTAAAAATTTACAAATTTTACGAAAATTGTTAAAAATTGACTCTAAAAGACAATAACTCCTTATTAATTAGGAGGTCAATTGACCATTTTGGTCATGTTGACTTATTTTTAGGTCATACTTTGCTGTAATTTATTGCTGTTTATCTCTATCTATAATAACATTCAAGATAATAACCAAAAACAGCAAAATTTCCTTAAAATTACCAATTCAGGGGCAGCAACCCAACAACAGATTGTCTGATCCATCTGAAAATTTCAGGGCAGATAGATCATGACCTGATTAACAAATCCATCAATTTACTCTAAATGCTTTTTTTAGTTATAAGCCAAAAACTGCATTTTACCCCCTATGTTCTATTTTTAGCTGTGGCGGCCATCTTGGTTGGTTTGCCAGGTCACCGGACACATTTTTTAAACTAGATACTTTAAAGATGATTGTGGCCAAGTTTGGATTAATCTGACCGAGTAGTTTCAGAGGAGAAGATTTTTGTAAAAGTTAACTAAGATTTACGAAAAATGGTTAAAAACGGACTATAAAGGGCAATAACTCCTAAAGGGGTCAACTGACCATTTCGGTCATGTTGACTTATTTGTAAACCTTACTTTGCTGAACATTATTGCTGTTTACAGTTTATCTCTATCTATAATAATATTGAAGACAATAACCAAAAACAGCAAAATTTCCTTAAAATTACCAATTCAGGGGCAGCAACCCAACAACAGGTTGTCCGATTCATCTTAAAATTCGAGGGCAAATAAATCTTGACCTGATAAACAATTTTACCCCATGTCAGATTTGCTCTAAATGCTTTGGTTTTTGAGTTATAAGCCAAAAACTGCATTTTATCCCTATGTTCTATTTTTAGCCATGGCGGCCATCTTGGTTGGTTGGCCAGGTCACCGGACATATTTTTTAAACAAGATACTCCAATGATGATTGTGGCCAAGTTTGGTTTAAATTGGCCCAGTAGTTTCAGAGGAGAAGATTTTTGTAAAAGTTAACAACGACGGACGACAAATGATGAGAAAAGCTCACTTGGCCCTTTGGGCCAGGTGAGCTAAAAAGGGAAATTTATTCCTTACAATATGTAAACACATTTTCAACTTCTCTCATATTTATAGCAAATTTCAAATAAATATGAACCAACCATCAGTAAAAATCAAAACTTTAAATAGTTCATATGGTATGATTTCAATTGCTATCCCTGTAAATATGACTCCTTTTTTCAAATTACATTATTACAAATAAATATTTATTTATATCTTTATTAAATTTTGTATTTTGCCATAAATACATACTGTTAACCCATCCATTTACATTTGGTGTGTAACTGCCCACATCACACTGTGAAGCCAACAGATAGTCTGTCACACCCATCTTCTCCAGGACCTGAGATAGGATCAAATCAGATAGATCATCTAATACTGTTAGTCCATTGTCCTGCAGTAGTTTGGATGGGGAAAAATCTATAAATATAATAAATCAAAGTTACTACATCACTACTATGATATAATATCAATTCATACCTATCAATTATATACCCTCATTTTCCAGTGGCAGTCCAAATTTCCCAACCATCATCCCGGATGGCCTCAATTAGAAAACCTACATATTGTATTTATTTTAAACTTGTTTTCATCTTGAACATGCATGAAATATTTGTCATTGGACGTTAAGCAATTAACAATCTAGCAATCATACCAAAAAGCTGAAATATTATCAAAGTCATTTGTAAACAATGGCAAAATAATTAATAAAAGTAATTGAGGGGTGTACATACATCATTAGAGAAAATTAGTCAATTAATGACAAAGGTAACATGCAAGAAACTTCTACATCTAAGTTTGGGGAAGGTTCTAGGTCAGAGTGATCTACATTTTTTGTTGGAGGCTGTTAGCATCTTTACACAAAGTTACATGACTGAAAGTCACTTAACTTTTACAAACTAAACGCATGACCTATAAAATGTTCACATCGTGAAACTAACCAGAGAAATCTTCATTCCAATCACATCCGAGTTTAGGTAAATAAACATCCTTAAGAATGTTCCATGTATAGATACATGCTCCTGATGGTTCCAAACAAACAGTTATTTCCATGTTTACAATGTACTTCTTCTTTTCTTCAAGATCACTCACTGAATACCTAGAAACATGAATAAATTAAATGGGAAAGGTATATTTAGACCACTGTTTTGGCCCATTGTACATTATTTAAAATCAAAAAGTCCTATTAATCTAAAAAATAACATTCGATGATTAAAGACATTAATTAGTCTGTCCGACATCAATATATCTATCTGAATGTTGTCTTACATATTGGCAACATAGTTCTTACACTTAATGCAAGACAGCAAATACTGACAATGCTGCAAAATTGCATCATTTTGAGATCTTGTCATTTAAACATTTAGATATTATCAACAGCTTTATCAGATATATATAGCTACACAATATTTTTAACAAAAATATTGATCATATATACTTTAACCAAAAATTATGCATCAAATGGCAATCTAATATGTAAATTTAATTTCAACATGTTTACTATGTCATACTGACATCACTTGTGACCTTCCTGTACTAGTTATATATTGTACCCAGATTATTTTTACCCGTTTATTAACATATATAATAATTATATAGTTTTGAAAGGTTAAGATAAACTTATTACTACTTAAAATTGAGAATGGAAATGGGGAATGTGTCAAAGAGACAACAACCCGACCAAATAAAAAACAACAGCAGAGGGTCACCAACAGGTCTTCAATGTAGCGAGAAATTCCCGCACCCGGAGGCGTCCTTCAGCTGGCCCCTAAACAAATATATACTAGTCCAGTGATAATTTTTAGATAACCGATTTTGAAGATTGAGACGTGTGGATACCCTTTGAACAAGTTTAGTATTAAACTATTTCTTCTTTTCCTTTATTTGCAATCAAACATGTTGATCAATGACCTTACTGCAAACTAAGCTAAAATAATCTATCTAGTGTTTACCTTACCTTAAACTAATCAGCTGGCTAAATTTTATTTCATTTACTTTATCTGTAAAAAGAAAAAGAGAAATTAAGGAATAACAGTACTGTAGTTGAAGAGTTGCCACCGTCAATTGTAGATTTGAAGGTCGCAAATGCAGTTTTACTGGCGACGCGTAGCGGAGACAGTAAAACGGAGATTTGCGACCGTCAAATCAAAATTGACAGTGGCAACTCTTCAACTACAGTACTGTTATTCCGATTCTAATGCATTACAAAAAGAAATAATACGATCAAACTTGGAAAAATGTCTAAATTTGACAAATAAAAAAAAATTCGCGAAACTGCATGAATGATTTTGACGCAAAGATGTCATAGGTAAACGTGACGTCATACAAATGAAAACTTTCAAACTGGAGGTTATTACGTTACCTGTACGCTTCAAATTCGGATAAATTTACATTAAAACGGCAAATTCGAGGTAGGTGTTGTTTTATTTTCGATTATGTAGTAGTAATCAAACATTTGTTGATTCAATCATTTCAAAATGGTTGTCCCTCCTTAGTTATGCCTGGTCAACTGTGGATTTGACAGTAACTTTTAGCCAATGAAAAAAATTGTTACATACAAATTGCATTAGAATAAACTATATACCAAGATGCTTGAAGCAAAAGGTCATAAAAATTATTGATATCAAGAGTTTCCCAAATATATAATGAACTTGTTAAAATCTATCAATTTACCTTAAAACAACCCAATGTTATACTCACCAAATTCAAAGTTAAAGTAAGCTTGATCTAATCCCAGGTTTTCTATTCCTATTTTAAGTCTGTGTGAACAAGCATCTAATAACAAGTAGACATGGAAGGTACGACCAATCTGTGGGATCTCTACACAGCAGTCAACACCAGTACAGTAATCAGGAATAGTACAGCTCAAACTTCCTGTTAAATCTTGGAGAGGTACATTTGAAGGGCACACTGTGAATAAATAAAAGTCAAATGTTAAATATCCCAGGTAGACATGGAAGGTATGACCAATCTGTGGGATCTCTACACATCAGTCTATACCAGTAGAGTAATTAGGAATTGTACAGCTCAAACTTCCTGTTAAATCTTGGAGAGGTACACTCGAAGGGCATACTGTAAAATAGAAAAGTCAAATCACAGTAGCTTAGGTGTGTTAACTAACAAGTGATTAATAGGTCTGAAGGATGTGTTTAAATCTTTTTGAAAACTCTGAGATAGCATGTATGATAGGCATGTTGAAAAAATATAAAAAAATATTGAAAAACTTATGTTCAATAGTCTAAACTGGAAATAACTTACATATTTTCCATCCTTTGACATTAGGGGTATACAGTGAAGACTGTCTACTACACGGTACAGCCTGCATCCATTGAGATATACCAAGTCTCTCTAGTAATATGTCAGCAGCATAGGAGGGTAACTGTTGTGTCACATCCAACAGGAGGTTCTCAGATAATTCTTTCAAGGATATGTCTGTAGTATAAAGGAATTAATCATAACATAGCTTCAATTGATTTATATAAGAGGTTTAGAACATAAATTGAACACTGTTTAAAAATGTGCATCTTTACAATGTTTCATCAAAGTACACAGTGGCAAATATTTCATACATATTAATAACAATTTTAAGCATTTGATGAACCAAAGTAATCTCTAATTTAGTAGTATTTGCATAATGTAACACTAGTTGGTTTGTCCTGTTTATTTTAATGAGGGGTAAATAAAAAAGATAGCCAACAACACTAAAGACCATCCTTGTATTATCAATGAAGACTTATCTGGGACTGTCAAGATGAATAACAGCAATAGTATCAGAGTTCAATTGACAGGTATTATCATATAATGAATTTTCAATTGACAAATTGGGTATGCAAAACATGTGTCTAGAATAACCTTCATTAGGTGTGCTAGAGATAAAAATTAAGATGATTTACCTTCAAAAGAGAAGTTACTACTCAGGTCACATATAGGTTTAGGTAACCTAGCATTCTTCACGACTGTTGATGTTAAAACACACGGTGCATTAGCTTCAAAACATACACTGACAGCCATGTCTACTACAAACTGTTTCTCCATTGATAAATCTAGGATGGAATAACTGAAAAACAAGAAACCAAACAATAACATACACTGACAGCCATGTCTACTACAAACTGTTTCTCCATTGATAAATCTAGGATGGAATAACTGAAAAACAAGAAACCAAACAATAACATACACTGACAGCCATGTCTACTACAAACTGTTTCTCCATTGATAAATCTAGGATGGAATAACTGAAAAAAAGCAACTTAAATGGGAACTTAGTTTCAATATTTCTACCATTCTCTTTACAAGTCAACATTTTTTTTTTATTTGAATGTATTAAACAAATTTCATCCCCAACAAAATGAGAACATGTATGACCACGAAAATTGACACAGTTATAAACTAATGCATCAATAGCCTGTCAACATTTAAGTTGTAGGTTCAAAACATGTATGTGGCAGCTTCAATCAACTCCAATCTTTATTTACTATATTTGTCAGTTTTTTTAACCATAGTTGGGTGTTCATTTTTCGCTCTCTGGTTTCCCCCACCTGTATAAACTGAATGCCATGATATCGCCATTAATGCTGAAGGTGGCAAAAATACCAATAATTAATCAATCAATCATCCACAGTGAAGCAGCACTAGTTCATAAAGGTTTCATTTCCGTTTCATTTCATGACAGTAAAGACATTTTATATCAAGTATTTTTGTTAGCTAGGTATTTTCACTTAAATTCCTGAGATATCTGATCATATGGCAATATTTGGGGTACTTTGCTAATTTGCATAGAGGCCATTCTCCCTTATCATGACGGCAGCCATTACAATAGGATTATATATGCCCCTTAAATAGAAATGTCAATATACAAATTCATATGCTGTATCAACAATTTGTCCGCATATAGGTGCATTTAACATATTTTTAGGGTTCTGTTCATGTACAAATGAACATTGTCTACTTTGAATACTTTCGGCCTTTTTAGTTTGAAAATTGCAAGCATAACCGTAGTATAATTGCTATATAAAATAGCGAAAAATCGTAAAAAATCGTAGAAACGCAAGGTACAAATTAGAAATCAAGATGATTTGTCCAAATATAGGGAAACCCCTTGTAGATTGAATTTTAAAGTTAAATAACTTTTAACTAACCTGCTTTCTGCAGTTTTCGGCCAAATTCTTTTAAAAACATGATGATTTCAACCTTCCCATTTTGTAAAAAGTCAAATTTTCGGCATTTTCCCTTAGAATTACATAACATTTTTATAAATATCCGCCGAAGGAAGTTTTCAAATATATGTTAGTTTTAGATCCATGACGGAAATGGACTGAATTATCCGAAAATTTTATATAATTTATATATTCAATCCTAAACTAAGGGAAGTAATTCAATCAAAAGGGCCAAAGTCACGTGGTACAAATCATATGAATAAAGTACCCTTGATTTTGCCATATGTGAAGTTGAAAAGCACTATAATACTTTCTGCTATATTCACTGACATTAAACATTGTTGGACCAAACTTACAGGTCAGTAAAGGTTAAACCTTCCAATGTATAAACTTACTCAATCCTAAAAATATTCATCAACCTAAAGCTTTGTTTCTGACCAAACTCATAATTCAGTAGAGGTACATCAAACGTCAGTTTCTCTATTCCTGCTGTTAGTTTGTAGTTACAGGCATCCAGTTTGATGTAAACATTGATAGATCTACTGATCTGTTCCACATCTATACAACAATCTATACCTGTACAGGTATCAGTCAGGTGACAACTCATTGTATTAGGTACTGAAGGTAAACTAAATGGTAATGTCTTCTCACACCCTAAAAGTAAAGAAGAGAAATTAATTTAAACACATATAAAAGTGCTTCTTTAAAAAAAATTGTAATAAAACAAGAGTGTGTCCATAGTACACTGGTGCCTCACTCGCACTATTATTTTCTATGTTTAGTGGACTGTAAATAAAGGCAACAGTAGTATACCGCTGTAACACAACACTAAAATGTATCACACAGACATGAACTATAATATAACCATGCATTTTTTTGTGGAGGACATGTGTTGTTCCAAAATAGATTGTTATTTTTGATGCCCCACCTATATGATATAGTAGAGTGACAATATGTCTTTATGTCCGTGAATCCTTTTGTTTTGTGTGCATTTGTTCTTCAGTCGGTCCCTCTTCAGGTTAAAGTTTGTAAAATTGGGGTAAAAAATTTGGCATTAAAACTAGAAAGTTCATATCATATAGAACATGTGTACTAAGTTTCAAGTTGATTGGACTTCAACTTCATCAAAAACTACCTGGACTAAAAAAATTAACCTGAAGAGGGACAGACTAAAGAACGAATGCACACAAAACAAAAGGATGCACAGCCATAAAGACATATTGTCTCTCTACTATATCATATAGGTGGGGCATCAAAAATAACAATCTTTTTTGGAACAACACATGTCCTCCACAAAAAATGCATGGTTTGTGCCTCAAAGTTGATAATTGAGATTGAATTGTCACCCTTTAAGAAGTCAAAAGAAGACCATTTCATCAAAGTTACAGTAAGATGCTGTGTTTTGTTGAAGTCAAAACAGTCATACTGGAAACAGGCCAAAGATTTCAAGTAAAAGAAATTCTCCTGCACACCCGTACAGAAATTGCTAACAAAAGCACATAAGTTTCACATGTGAAGCACATGAGATGCAAGTAAGAATTGTATGCAAATCAGGTTGCTCATATGTGCAGTTTGGTAGTTCATATGTGCCCACAAAAATCTAACATAATGCTCACATGTGCAATTCAAACCTCAGGTGAGCTTTTATTATCCATGTTAGTTTTATGTTAGTTTTGTACTATGAAAAGTTTTTCCATTCTTCTAACCATTCAAAACTAACCTACATCATTGCTCATATGAGCTTTTTTAAAATGACATGCCCAGTCATGTACTTCCTGTAAATTCAAATTCATGAAAAGCATGCAATAAATGGAGGTAGATGGATATGGAAAATGTTAAGTCCTATATTAATGTGCTATTTGAAGAAAGGCATTGTTGAAATCTGATAAAACCAGTGTGGCTGTGGTTAATTAATTGTAAGTTATCATTTCTATTTCATTATTTTCATTTTTGTGTCAGATTTTGAAATATATTACAATTTTAAGTCCTTTATGGGAATATATATATACAGGTTGCTTCAAAATAAGTACTACATGTATAAAGATTTTTCCTTTTAAAACTTTTTGAAATACAGTACTTATTAATCAAAGACATTCATTGTGTAATAAACTTGCAAGTCCCTCTATTAGTTTTATAATGTATATGTTATGTTTTTAGTCATGATCATGATTATTGTTTAAATAAAAAAAAAAAGAAAATGATATGAAAATCATAATTAACTGACAATAATTAAAGAATAACTCTTTTAACATGATGTATCAGTTATTTTATTTTCAACTGAATTATTTAAGATTTTCATCTAAATTTGAAAAAAAAAATTCCTTTTTTAAAGCAGCCATTTTGTTTTGGTCAACTATAATATTCACGTGTGCAACATGTGAGCAACTGCTCATATGAGCAATCTAATAAAATGCACATGTGAAACAAAAGCTCATATCAGCAGTTGCATGTGAGGTTTTTAACATGCAAATTAGGTTAGTTTCATATGTGCAATTTTTTTGCTCACAAAATGCTCACCTAATTTGCATGTTAAAAAACTCGTGTGCAATCATGTTAGTTTCTAACGTGAGCATCTTATGTGCAACTTATGTGCAACATGTTAGCACTTTTTGGTAAGGGATCAATACAAACTTTTAAATGTTTAATTGATAAGTCAAGCCTTTTTCAAATATTGTATGCAATTTTCTCAAGTTTATATATTTCCTTACCTATGTTCCAGCCATTAGAATCAATAGGACTATAAGGAGACACTGATCTACTACATTGTGCATCTTTAAGTTCTGAGGTTACTCCTAATTCATCCATTAACTTGTAAAGATCTAAACTTTCTGCATTGCCCACCACAGCATTGTCTGTTAAAAATGTCTGGAGGGAAAAGTCTGAAATATATTTAACAAAATAAAAATTTTAATTTTGTTTTCAAATCAATAATTACAAAAACTTATTTTCAAGTATTAAAATAAAAATCAAAGAGCAGATTGCTCTAAGGGATACGATTGCCATTGTTTTATACATATATTAGTATTATTTTCAAAAATAACTAGATATCATTGAGATGGGAGCCATCTCTGTGGGCCCCGCTGTGAATAATGTGCATTAAAAAATTGTATCTTTACCATAGGACATGGGTTTGTCAACTGAAATCAAAGTTTTTGACCTTGACCTTTGACCTATGAAGTTGTAAATAAATTATGACACACCCTTTGGTGTTGGTTTATAAACATGTCAAGTATAAACTTTGAAATGATAAAGGTTCTCAAGATATAGAGCGGACACGATCTTTACCATAGGACATGGGGTTGTCAACTGAAACCAAAGTTTTTGACCTTGACCTTTGACCTAGGAAGTTGCACATAAATTATGACACACCCTTTGGTGTTGGTTTATATACATGTCAAGTATAAACTTTGAAATGATAACGGTTCTCAAGATATAGAGCGGACACAATCTTTACCATAGGACATGGGGTTGTCAACTGAAACCAAAGTTTTTGACCTTGAACTATGCCCTAGGCAGTCGTTCATAAATTATGACACGCCCTCTGGTGTTGGTTCATATACATGTCAAGTATAAACTTTGAAATCATAACGGTTCTCAAGATATAGAGCGGACACGATCTTCACCTCAGGACACAGGGTTGTCAACTGAAACCAAAGTTTTTTGACCTTGACCTTTGACCTAGGAAGTTGTACATACATCATGACACGCCCTCTGGTGGTGGTTAATAAACATGTAAAGTATTAAGTATGAAACCATAATGGTTCTCTAGATATGGAGCGGACACAAAGTGTTACAGACCGACGGACGGACAGACGGACGGACGGACGGACAGACTGATCACTATAGGGGACCGCCTTTGGCGGGACCCTAATTAAACTGCACGTGTAAAATGTTCGTAAAATGTAATTTATGTAATCTGAATAATTATTCAACTTTAAAAAAAAGCCAATTATTTAATATTTGATTATTATGTTTTATTTTTGTACTATCAATTCCAAGTTTACTTTCCACAGCAGTCACTGAGAATGAGAGAAGGTATTTCACTTTGTTCCTTATCACCTATTTTCCTACGTGAATTCTAGGTGGAACCCCATTCCTAACTCTTTTAATATTTAATTTCCTTTGGGTCAGTGGGCATGACTCCTTTCCGTACAAATTCCTCTGTTTAAATTGTGATCGGTTTTAATATAATACGACGTCTATCGACAGAACGAGTTAATTTTTCTCGATGTATCGTTTGACGAAAGTTACTTACGGAAGGGAGACAACTCGAAGCGATAATATGGAAGACTCCATTTTGGCTGAAGGGGTGTTCTAGTTAAACCTTTACGTTGTGGACTACATTTATTTTAATTTAAGTGATGCAACAACAATAACCCTCAATAGCAGACAAGACAATAGAAAGGATCTCATGAGTTTCAAATTAATCAATAAAGTGGGGAATCCAGAGCAACCATTCAATCTGAAACCCCTACAAGTCAAGAAAAATATATGCATGCGCATACCTACGTAAACAAACCCTGGACTTGTGATTTGTAGCAAGAACGTAAATTAAATGTTAATTAATTATATATAAACAACCTCCATTTCTTTATGGAAGTATAATATCAAATATCAGTTTCATCAGTAACGGTGACATAAGAAAACTCCACTTCAGTTCTTATATGACAGAAATAGATTAATAGATCAGAATTTAGAGAACTCTTGCATGTTATCAAAACTGGGGAATTCCCTCTAACGTGTTTCTAAATTTATAAAAACACTAAATATAAATACTGCTTAATTCTGATTTTCCGTGTTGTTAAAAACACGCATACAAGTCAAGGGAAATATCGAAACATGAATGTTATGAGAAGAACCTTATAGGAAAGTTGTTTGAATTCAATTCTTTTGTTTTTTATACCATTTAAAGCAAGACAATCTCAAGAATCTGAGATGTTCCTTGATGTTTAGAATAAAACGGTTGACGTGAGGGCATGACCCTGAGTCAATGGTATAAGTCTACAGATTGCTTGAAAGCAATCGTATCCCAAAAAGTTATTCTTTGGTTTTACACTTATCAAGAAATCTTACTTTCCTATATAACAAATTATTGAATAAATTATTGTTTAAGGACATCATAATTCAGGTTTTAAGAAGTAAAACTCTGGATCTTTTGGTTGTGCCTACTTGACAAAATTCAAATAATTATACCTTGTATTTTAAATTCACTGCGAGACCAGTCACATCCAAACTTTTGTATTTTAGTATTTTCAAAAAGAGTCTTTGTAAACAGGCAAGATCCTCCTCCTTTCTGTAAACAAACTTTTATTTTCCCATTTAGCATGTAACTCTTGTCGCCTTTGAGGTCATATATTGAATACCTACAATAGATTATTTGATACACATTATAAAACCTTTTGCAAAAATTTCTCATCTCTGTTTAATCTTATGAATAAGTAATAAAAATTTTGAAATTGTAAGATGAAAGAATCAACAAAACAAAGGAGCAATTGCTAACAGGTAAGATATGTTAGGTCTAACTACGAAATTGATTTTAGAACTGACCTTACATCCATATCATCTGTTTTCTAGTGGACATTTGTCTTATTTGCAAACTAGCCACCAAAACTTAATTTAAATCAATAAACAAAATAAATGTGATTAAAGTCATGTGAGATATTGGTGTTGATTGACATTTCAACATTTATCTAGCCGGGTCTATGCCCAGAAATTGTACTAAATAATCTGTAATAGAACTACTTCTTGACATGAATAGAAATTGAAACCAAATATGTGTATTGCAACACGACAGTCACTTAATGGGGTTGATTCAAAGATTGATTGATTGATTGATTGTTGGTTGTTTAACATCCAGTGGCAAATATTTCATGCATATTCAGGACGAGAACAAGTTAACAATAAAAACAATAGGTAGGTTGTTATGATAGAGGCCATCTAGGATAATGGTCGGAGAAATTTGGACTGCCACTGGAAAATGAGGGCATTTGGATAGGGACAGAAATTTAGCCTTCCAACAGGCCAACTACGGACCCCTCAAAGAGTTGTTGCAAGGGTTCTTAACGTGCAAAGAGCGTGGCACTCTATGTACACGAGGCATCGGATTTAACGTCCCCTTCTGACCGGACGTGACTGCAAACTTGATACATCCCGCACAGCCAAATGGACGCCCCACTTCGGCAAGCGTTTTATTGCCGGTCGGGAGAAGACCAAGTGACCATATTCCTATACCCCAGTCACCCTTGGGGTATTAATTCAAAGAGAAAAAACATTTACAATAAATTTCTTTTATTTATGACAAGCAAGTCTGACATATTTTGTTGCAACATATTTCAACCTCATATCCATTGAAGGCAGTTCCTATAGGCCTCTGGCTAAAGGAATTTACACCCCATGTAACTAGTAAACACAATAATGAGTAATCAGGAAAGACCTATCTTGAAATCTGGTAAACTTGTCATGCTTTGGGTTTCCGTCTTATTGGCATTCAGTGCAAAATTCCTTTCATTAATATTTAGCCATTATACTATATTATTTATTTGGGTACTTACTCAAAGAAAATAATGTCCATCAGTGTGAAAGTTTTTGTTTCACCTAAAAATAAACATTAACAATAAATGTTATATAATAAATGTTACATAGTACTGATCAGAAGGCAGTTGGCCTTTTTTATAGAAATTTAATATGACACGCATGGATCCAGCCATTTTTGAACAAAGGGGTGTTTCCAACACATCTAATTCATATAAAAAGGAGAAGGGTTTGTTGTTTCCAATCAAATATCCCATACAAAAGCATTAGTTGTCAAGCACAAAGGGGTTCCTAACCCCCAGAACACACTTCTAGATCAGCCACTGTACAAGTCTAAAAATGCAGTAAAATAAATCCATTATGTGCATCAAGAGTTTTATTATATTAACATAACAGCAATATAAAAGGTATGATTCACTGTAATTAAAGGTATGTATTTGAAAATTTTAAGTAAGAACTTAGTTAAGTAATACTTTGGTATATGTAAAGGGCTTAGATGTACTTGTATATCTGAGAAAACAATGAAAAAAAGTATTGATATTATTGATGTTATTTTAACATTTGAATGAATAATGAATCTGCAATTGTTGGTTAAGTATTTACTACCTGTTATTTAGTACAACCCAAATACCAAAAGTAGTACATTGCATTCCTATTTTCACATTATATACACATGGAAAAAAGTATTGCAACACCAAATTGAAATTCAAATAAAAAAAACACTCTATATTTTTTTGTGATATAATTTGTTGAAATAGAACTAGTTAAACATTATTTTAATATCACCTGAGTTTAATCAATAAATGTCAACTCAATAAGTTCTTATCTGCACATGCAGCTACTGTACTCGTAAACAGCAAAACAAATGTTTTTATCCTCATTGTTTTCAACACTTTAAATAACCAAGTTTATAAAATTATGTGATTGACACCTTGTAATAGGTCATCAACAACTCATACCTGTAGCAAGATGGCAGATAATCAGCATGAGAGAAGCAGATATGTCGCTGTGACAATTGCACGTATTGTTGGTCATCACCATTCCACTATAAGTTGTTTTGAGAATACAAATCAGGCAACAAACGATGTTAAAGACCTTCCGAGATCAAGAAGAACCCCTATAACATCTGCTAGGGAAAATCAAGCATAATGAAGGTTGGTCAGAAGGAAACCCATTGCAAATAATACAATCCTAAAAAGGGAGTGATGACCATACATGAGCCTTTAAACAAGAAGTGTTCGAGATCGGCTCATCGCTACTGGTTATCGTGCAATAAGACCATTTCAGGGACCTTTGCCTTCGAACAGACACACAGTTGCCCGTATCCAATATAGTGTAGAGCTCGCCAAAGTTGGAAATTAGCATCGTGGAGGAAGATCCATTGTTCCAATGGGATGTGAACAATCATCTATAGATTAATTTTGAAATGTCTGACATTGTAAAGTTCGACTACAGTAAAAGTTGTAAAATGCATTTTTTTGTACAAAAAACACTTCATTTTGTAATAAAAATTTTGGTTCGATAAAACATTTTTTTTTCATACATTTTTTGTTTGTTTTAATGCCAATATTATCATTAACTACGTTTCAATATTATTTTACAAATATTTTATCATATTTCATCCAAAATAAGAGGCTGATTTTTCATGTGTATAAATCAATTTAACATTTACATTTAAAAATAAAATTCTTACCCCAGTTATAATCTAGCAGTGAAATATCAATTTTTCTTCTTTCAATTCCCAAAGTGAGCCTCCAGTTGCAGCCATCTAATAGAGCATAGACATTAAAAGTTTTACCTATCTGATCCACTTCTATACAACAGTTAATTCCTGTACAATAACTTGAAATGTAACAAGTCATTGAGGTTTCTATTGGAGGCAGGTTAACTGCCAATGGACAATCTGAAAAATTAAATAGGGTCAGAATGAAAATAAAAGAATAATTCCATAAATTGCACATATTTTATATTTTCAAGGGGCATAACTCTTTAAAAGACAAGAGGCCCTCAAGAGCCTGAATCGATCACCTTGAATTTTTGGCATTTATCTCTCGTTTTAGAGTTTAAGTGTCCAATTTCATCGTAGTTTGTTTGTTAAACAAATTGTCCTTAAAGGGCAATAACTCTTTAAGGGGTCAATTGACAATTTTGGTTATATGAACTTATTTGTAAATCTTACTTTGTTGAACATCTTTGCTGTTACCAGCTTATCTTTATCATTAATACTATTCAAGATAATGACCAAAAAATGCAAAATTTCCTTAAAATTACCTATTTAGTGGCAGCAACCCAACAATGGGTTATTAGATTCACCTGAAAATTTCAGGGCTGATAGAACTTTACCATATGAACACTTAACCCCATGTCAGATTTGCTCTAACTGCTTTGGTTTTTGAAATATAAGCCAAAAACTGCATTTTACCTCTATGTTCTATTTTTAGCCATGGCGCCCATGTTTTATGACGAAACAGAAAATAAAACACAAATTTTATTCTAGATACCCTAAGGATCATTCAGCTTAAGTTTAGTTGGAATTGGTTCAGTAGTTTCAGAGGTGAAGATGTTTGAAATAGTATACATTTTATAGAAATCTTACAAGAATTGTCTCAGTGAAAGCACTAACAAGACCTGTTGGACGGACCCCTGGACACCCAATATTTGATGTCCTACACAATATGTTACTTGAGGGACAATAATTGTGTTCTTGTTAACCAAAATGAAAGTTTTCCACAGAGTCATCTCCTTTTGTTCAAGGTATTTAAACTTTTGTCAATTCACCTGTCCAATGGAATGAATACAATAGGTACTGTTCTCTGTGTATTTTACTCATTGGCTTGCGAAGGAAAAAAAGGAATATCCAAAATGGCAAATACCATGGTATTTGAGTCAAATTCACATTGGTGATAAAGGCAAATTCTTTAAAAAAAAGTTAGAATCTGCAAAAAATACACTGGTTCTCAACCAGTCAAAATGCAGCATTCTTACATAAGGTGTAATTATATAGAAAATACCCCCAACTACAAGTCTTTGATCAATTCTAAAATATCATAATAATTCTACCTTTAGTATTCCAGCCATTTTCAGAGTCAGCATATATTCCAGTATATCTATCACAAGGAACTGAGTTCATGAACTTAGTAAGACCTAATTCATCCAGTAATTTATTAGCTACAGCACTGGTTAAAGTATTGCCAATGTTTTCTCCTTGCTTCTTTACCCAGTCAGTAAATGATATATCTGGAAATTAGAATGCATTTTATAAATTGAAAAAGATATGGTATGATTGCAAATGAGACATCTCTCCACCAGATAAGACATTATCAAATCAATCTGCTATGTTTTTTTGTCTAGGTTTATTCAATTACTCTATTTATATCTATTGATAAAAAATCAAAATGGGAACTTTCTCTCATTATATATGTGATTATATATCCTATTATGGTTGCATTTCCAAATACAATATTTTATTATACATCTAGCAACTACTCCTCAGCATAAATTTCAGTCTATTTTCAGTAACTATGATCTTGACATTTGAAACCACAAAACTAATTAGGTACATTCAACAAACATATTTGACCAGATGCCATATCTTATCAGTATCTGAGTATATACGTAAGCATCAGGAAACAAAAATAACCAACAGGTCAACTTCTACACTACAACTCTCTTCCCCCAGTATTTTTTCCATTTAGTCAACCATTAACCAAAGACCAATGGACAAGGATGTATCAAACCTGCATGTTTCAAACGAATATACTTATTTTTGCTTGACTAACTTGACCTACATAGTAATTCATTGTAACCATACAAATAATATGAAATAATGGCTAAATCATCATACCTAACAGTTGTCCGCCCATCTTCATGTCACAAAGAGGTTGTGAAATGAGCTGTTGATCAAATAGTTTAACTGTTGTACTACAAACTTCTTTCTCCAAACAAATCTTCAACTCAGCATCTATTATCAGTTTCTTTTGTTCTTCTAGTCTGTCTATTTTATACCTACAATGTATATGGTAATAAAGGCAACATAAGTGGGTGTTTTAGGACAATCAAACAATAGACAATTATATTTGATAAAAACATTTTTCCATAGAAATTTGTAAAAAAACACGAATGTGACCATAGTACACAGATGCAAGCAAACACCCTGGCACATGGAATTCCCTAAGGACAGACACCAGCAGAGAAGAAAAAAATCTTAATATATATAGAAAATTGATGAAAAATACCATTATTCTATAAGGTTGAATTAATTTTATAATTAGAACTTTGAGGACCTCTCAACCAGTATCTTTGGCAACTACTCCTTGTAATCATTTTATATTTGTATATTGTGCAATAACTCATTGATTTGATTTTTGGTGTTTAACGTCACTGAAAGCACTATTGGTATAACTTCATGGTGGCCACTTTTTGGTAGAGAAAGCTAAGTAAGTAACCTCAGAAAACAATAGAATTGAGGCAATCATAGTCAATTTAGACCCTGTTCACACATTGACATTCAAATTAATTAAAACTAGATCAGTTCAATTAAGATAGATTTAACTCCAATGCAAACACTTTGAAACGATCTTGAATCATTCTTTAACTTACACACTAAAAAGTTTTATCTCAATTAATAGACTACACATAAAACAATAGCTATTGTATTTATTCAATAGGACAAGTGAACTTTCAAAAGTTTAAATAGATTGACCAAGAGGAGATTACTGTGGAAATGTTTTATTTTGTTCACAATCAATGATACCAAAACACAGCTATTTTAATTTTGACAATACTTACTTTATTCTGATTATTTCTGATAATTTTTCTTCCTTTACTTCACCTATTTTGAAAGAAAAGTTAAAAAAGAAAAGTTAATTATCAAAAAAACAACTATACTAATCTAAAGTTCAAAGTTCTATTTGTAAACAATTTAATTTTGGATGTAACAAGTCTTCTGATTGGCTGCAAGTGTTTTGTCTATCAGCTCATAGACATAATTTTGTCATGTGACCGCCATGCCAATTATCCACTCCTTTATAGAATTAAATTATAAGGAATGACTTTGATATTGTTTCTGTCTATTTGAAATATACACAGGTTATTTAGTGTACCACATTTTTTATATTATTACTTCATAGACAGAAAAAATGTTAGTCATTCCTTGAAAAATTTCATTATTCATTTGATATTGACTATATTCATATACATACTAAACATAATCATAATAAAAAGATTATTTTTTTAAAAGTTTTATATTACCAACAGCTATTAAGTTCTACTGATTTGTGATTTAACAAATGTAGCAAATTTGGTATTAGATGTGGAGAAGCAAAGCCTCTGGACTAAGTACCATAAATTCTTTTATTCAAATAATTAATAAACAGCTGCGCCATGAGCACATGATACGTTTTTCGTCTTGTGTGAGAAATTTTATGCAATAATCATAAATAGTTTCTGAGATATGGCGTGACATGCGTAATTTTTTTTTTTACAAAAAACTCAATAACTCTAAAATGATATTTTGAATCATCACCAAAAAATATACAGATCTTTAAATTAATATAACTAAGAAGTGCGTAAAGTTTTAAGCAATAATCATAAATTGTTTATGAAATATGGCGCGACATGTGAAAACCCACCTTTTTTTTACAAAAAACTCAATAAATCAAAATTAAATTTTTGTATCATCACCAAAAAATATACAGATCTTTAGATTAATATAACTAAGAAGTGTATTAAGTTTTAAGCACTAATCAAAAATTGTTTATGAGATATGGCGCGACATGTGAAAACCCACCCCCCTTTTTAACAAAAAACTCAATAACTCCAAAATAAAATTTTGAATCATCACCAAAAAGTATACAGATCTTTGGATTAATATAATTAAGAAGTGTGTGAAGTTTAAAGCAATAATCAGAAATCGTTTTTGAGATACAGTGTGACATGTGAAACATACACACCCCTGTTTTAGTTATAAAGTCCTGTAACTCAAGTTTACATCCTATTTTCACCAAAAAGTATACAGATCGTTTGACCATCATAAGAAACAACTATGTTAAGTTTCATGCAATTTGAATAAGTGGTTCTCAATTTATGGTGCGACATGTGGACGCCCGACAGACAGACGGACGCCAGACATTTGTATACCTTAATACGTCCTGTCAAAATTTTGACAAGCGTATAAAAAGGAGTAAGACTTACCCCATTGGTAATCCAGGAGCTGATATTCAAAGGTAAATTTTTCTATTCCACCTCTGATGACATAATTACAGGTGTCAACATACAGGTAGAAATTCAGGTGTAAATCCAGGTAATCAAAGTCAAGACAGCAATCAATTCCAGTACAATAATCAGGTATATAACAGGAGACTGGGCCTGACAAATCTGGGGGATCCAGCCCTGAACATTCTGAAAATTACAATAATCACTGACAGGTGTATAACAGGAGACTGGAACCTCAAATCTGATGGAGACCGTGTGGAACATTCTAAAAATTACAATAATCAGGTATATAACAAGAAACTGTATGAATTTCCCATAGGATTCTATGTTAAACTAGGTTCTCAGGTTGCGGCCATCTTGGATAATAGGTTGGATTCAAAGCGAGAACACTTGATCAACACCTCATTAGGAACATTAATGCTGTGTTTGATGTCATTCCATTCAGGTTTGTAAAAGAAGTTTAAAATGTAAAAGTTTATGACGACGGACGCCAAATGATGAGAATAGCTCACTTGGCCCTTCAAGCCAGGTGAGCTAAAAATGTGTTCATAACAGGAGACAGGGGCCAAAAAATCTGAAAGTCAATGCTCAACATTCAAAAATTACAACAATCCGGTAGATAGCTAATTACAGGACTTGACAGAAGAGTTTGAGAGTGCTGGACATTAAATTATTATTACCAGGCAAATAAGGAGATATGGATACAGGAAAATGAGAATACCCTGTCAGAATTTTAAATTGTAAACTATTATTAACCAACTTACTACAATATGTATAGAAATGCCCATGCTTTATAAAAGGAAAATTTCGACAACTGGTCATTATGAACGGAGAAATTGCTACAGCCAGTTAATACGAAATCTCAGTCATGCATTACGAAATCATACCCGTGCATTACGAAATCACAGCCATGCATTATGAACAGATGGAACGGGATATCGATTAAATGTTGTTTATTTCTTTAAATAAGTGACAACTTTTTATAATGTTTTATTTTAACTTAATATAAAAAAAAAGTTTAATTTAGTAACGGCTTGAAACGGAAATATTTCACAGCCTTTTCGAGTACGACTTTCGATTATTATCAGTAATCACTGTTTCATTTCCGTTGATCAATCGAACGCAGACTAGGTCGCAGAAAGAGTAAGAATAGTTAAACTGTCTTATTTATTCTTCCCAGCTTCTTAATATTTGCTAGATGATATGAATTGTAATAGCATAGAATTGAGTACTTGGATGAGAAATCAGAAATTACTTCTGACAATGCTGACCATGAATCCATCGTGAATGCGAAAAGACAAGTTCAGCTATGAATTCCTGTATGATGTATCTTCTTTACGGTAAGATTCTTACTCTTTGTTTAATCGAAGAATTAAAACCTTTTTACTAAAAGTGTTATGAACTGGCATTTTCTGTATTGGTCCTGTTATAAATTCATGGTTTAATAGGTGTATTTGGATCAAGACTCGAAGACTGTTCTTGAATGGACTTGATTGAAGTTGCCTTATAGTTGGTTAATAAAAGTATCAATATATGGACTTTTTCATATTTGGCCCTGTAAAATGCCCTTGGTATTAATAATGGCCTCAGACAGTTGTAATGGCCCTCGGCGTTGCCTCAGGGCCATTACAACCATCCTTGGCCATTATCAATACCGCGGGCATGTTACAGGGCCAATATGAAAAAAATCCATACATTAATACTATAGTTATATTCTTTGGACTTTTGACAGAGTATCATAATTGCAACCATTTAGATCTGAGCTATGCATTTCATCATTTCTGTAAATGCATTTGACTAGGAACGTTATAGTATTATTGACTAAGTATATATCTTAAAATACTTCAACATTTTTATTATCATGACTTACTGTTATTCCAACCATTTACAGCTGGGCTATACATATCATCACTTCTGTTACATGATGGGTTTTTCAACATTACATCCAGCCCCAACTGTTCCAGTAAAAGTGTACGGAATTCAGTCTTCAACTGGCTCTTAATATCTGTTCCAACACGATCTGCCCATTCAGAAAGTGAAAACTCTGAAGAATATATTCAAGAAATTTGTTGTTAGATTTTCATAGCATTAATTGTGAATTGATGCCATAAAAATTGGTGATGTTATCCAATCAATATGAACGTTATAAACGATGTTGCATTAGAATTAATCTAACACATCCCAACTATTCTATAGACTTGAGTAAGTTAGTGAAGCATGAAAATGAGGTCAAGGTTAACTGCTATAAGCCAGATGGAATTTCAAACTTTAATCTTTATATCTATAAACACAATTTGGCTTGTCTAGGTCTTCCACATTTGAACTATAATACTTTGTGAACTTAGATATCCCTGCCATTTTCATCATGTTAACTATAATTCTTGTGTCTCACATTCTGAAGCATTCATCTCAGGTAAGATAAACTCCTACAATATTTAATTATATCTACCCAATCACAATAGTTCCCCAGTGATTGAGAAACAGTAACTATCCAAGTGTTAATAATGCCTTATACTTTTACGCTCTCTCTTCTTATTTCTAACTTAACAATCTTCACTGAAAGAAAAGTGAAAGTAGACTGCATAGTTCAGTCAAGAAATAAATATTTTGATTGACCATCTGTTCTACCTTTGAAGTTATAATCAGCATACAAATCACAAATAGGTTGGGGAATCTCTGTTCCATCAAATATCTTGACATCAGGAACACAACTCTCTTCAAAGCAAGCTTTGGCTGACAGACACACTACAAACTTTTTCATCTCAGCAGGCTTCTTTATGACAAATCTAAAACAAAATTTCACCAAATGTAAATCTGATAGTTTCAAAATAGATCTGGCATATTTATTATGCTACCTAGCCCTAACCTGTCTCTAGTGATGGTCAAGGTAAAAATATTCGAAAGTCCAAAACCTAATTCTATCTTTGAAGAGATGATAAAATTAAAATAAAAAAGTTATTCATAAATATAATATCTTCCCACGTAAAAATGAGTATAAAATGCAAGAATTATTCCTGAATTAAAACAACTTACGTTTCATATTATTGTTAGAAAAATTATAGTTGCTTCCTGTTTTCTTTCATGTAAAAACTTAATCTAAAGCTTTTCAGTCTTTCATTGTTTCAAGACACTTTTTTTTCTAATATCAATCATTTTAGAATACTTTTAGAAAGAAAAACTATATGAAAGCTTAGTTTGGACATTTTTATAGCAATTCAAAATAAATAACAGTTCACCTTCAGTATGGTAATGACTATAATATACCTACACAAACTGATAGACTAATTTTGTCACAACAACATTAAAGTGGACAAAAATCATTTAGGATTGTAAGTATGTTTTATTTTATCACCTGGCACTTTCACATTTGGACTAAACAATTTGTTCAAAATTCTGACCAGTTGAACAATTTGGTTTAATAAAACAAATTGCAATTTGGTCAAAATTTTGAATAAGTTCCAATAGTTGGACAGTTAAGTCACTTTAAGAAGCTTACTGTAATTGCAAAACACCACCTGCAAGGTTTATCCACGGGGGGGTCTCAACATGGGATTTTGGGTACAGGTGTGCAGCTGGGATTTTAAAAACACCCCCCATTCATATATTGAATAATTGTGAAATCCCTACCTATACATATATTTCACAGCGAAATCATAACCCATTCATATATTTATCAGCTCAAATAGTACCTATATGCATATACAATCTTATTATACATCAAAAACACATTTCAATTATACAATACACTTTAATTTATATGAAACATTGAACTTTTCAAACAATAACAAGTAAAAACACTGTTTTGAAGGTGCAATAGCACAAACAATATGACTTCACAGCTGGTTATAATTATGAGCCAAAAACACGCAGTTTTGAGGAAATAAACCTGTATTTAATGCATTTTTTTTGCTGTATGAGCAATCAGTTGAAAAGTTAAGCAAATTCTGCACAATTTTTTGAAAAATTTAATTTAACAAACAGTTATAGAAGTTCCGTGTTGAAGACCGTACTTTGACCTATAACTGTTAACTTTTTATACATTGTGACTTGCATGGAGAGTTGTCTCATTGACACTCATACCACATCTTCTTATTTATAAGTAATAGAAAACTCTTTGGTGGTTTTGCACCTATGTAATGTAGTGGATTTGCTTTCGTATCCTTGAACTTCGGCGATTGTCCGATTCAGAATGTGACGGGATAACAACTTCAGCAAATCTCCCGTCAAAGTCCTGAAATGCATGTTGATGTGAAACTGATCTCTTCTGTCCTGTAGCTCTACCTTCTTTTGTTTTACCATGGTTTGTGTTCATTAACTTTTCGACTGATTGCTCAATAACAGATAATTCTTCTGCAGAAAGAATTAATACACCAGATTGAAATGTTAAATTGACATGGCATATGATATCAGAGGCTGTTATTGAGACTATTTCAAATATGTTAATCTTGTACGTGTCTTCACTTATCCTCTCGTACTTTGAAAATGTAATTTGTAAGTCGTTTAAAAAGTCTGCCGAAAAAGAAACCGTATCTTTATAGTCCAACTGCCTTTTGTTTTTAGCCACAATTGTTCTTTGCATCCTTTGGATGCGTCCAATTTGAAAAGTCTTTGCTGTCCTATCAACATAGGCGAAGTCCTCAAACAGATTAATGCCGTTGTCTGTTCCTAATTGTGCCGATTTGGCCATATTTGGTAAGGCAGCCTGTCGTACACGCACTAACCTGTAACAAATATAAATCGTCAATTTTCGAAATTAAATCCATTTTTGGAGGCTTTTTTAAGTTTCAAATGCACTTAAAATTTGCCTAAATTAAATATTTCATAAATATTTAAAAAACTAGTTTTCCTATGCATGTAGGAATTCATACGCATGATGCCATGAAAGAGGGTTTATACACTGGGTTTATACATAAAAAACATTGGCCTTCTTTTACTTTAGGGATCCCAACCCATATAAAAGAACTCTACAAAACTATTCTTAACCTCAAACCTTGCCCTAACCCATACTTAAACCTAACACTAGCCCTAACCCTAACCTAAAACATCCCCTAACCTAACCATAACCACGAATGCTCCTTAACTCTAAAGTATAGGGACCCTTAAAGTAAAAGAAGGCCAAAACATTAGATATGCTATGTTGCCAATGACCAAATGAGACACCTCTCCGTCCAAGACCCAAGTTATTTAATGTATGCAATTATAGGTCAGAGCATGACCTTCAATGTTTCGGTTGTCATGATTCTCACAAATCAAATCAAGACAGCCCCAAGAATCGCTTTACTCTGTACTATTGATTAAAATAAACCACAGTTCACCTCCTTGCTCTCTACCCGCCTTTATTCATATGTTTTGCATTGCGACCACAGGAAAATGTTATTATAAATTTGTAAGTCATTTCCGTATGTATTTTAAAAACAAATCGATTATTCCATTGGTTTTTTTTTAAAGGTGTATGCATCATTGACCCACTGCAAGGACCCCTCATCAATCTTTGTGTAGGCAGCTGACATTTTTGCTGACATCGTGCTATTTTGCCGGCTATGATTAAAATTTCTTATTTTTCCGCTTTGTCAGTTCTTTGTGTATAACGACTTATACATTGTATATGAGTGAATTTGTAAAATTATTTTTTAAATTCTAAGACAATCTGCATTGGTTTTGTTTTGATTTTTCTTAAAAGGAAGATTGCTTTAGAAATATGCTATTTTGCCTGCTATAATTAGATATTTTGATAAATAGCCACTGCCTTTTTGTATGGCTTATATTTAAGGGCATGAAAGATATCTGACAAAAATTAATGTATCTGTAAGAATTAACTGCATACCTGTCTTTTGATAAATTTGGGTCTTCATTTAGAAGTTTTACAAGAGTTGACTTATGTTGGATGCCATGTTCTGGAACCAGAAGTGTTGCGTCTATTCTTTGTCTAAAAAATATTAATTGTCTCTGAAATTCCATTGAATTAAGTGATCTTTTGTACATCTTTCATTAATAGTTGTCATGGTTGTATTAAGTAAAAGTATGTGAAGAATCTTATCATAATTCCCATGCTTAACTATAACATTTATATAATATAAAGATGTTTTTACTTATTGGGTTTGTTTTTTGTGCATATAGCACTGGCTAGCAACACACATTTTCGGGTACTGATGGGGGTGATTCAAGCATAGCTGGTGACAGAATCACACCTGGCAATAATTTGATTGGTTGATTCTGAGTCATTTGATAACGTTGTGCGAGCCTCATGTAACTTCTTTTAATGTTTTATTTCCTCAGTGTTTGTTACAGTAAAGGTTATCTTTCTTCTTAATTAATTCAGCGTACTCAAACATAAATAAATATAAGCAACAGTAGTATACCGCTGTTCACAAAGTCATAATACGATAAAAAGTGAACAATCCGTGAAACACACCAAAACCGAGGGAAACAACCAACCACAAGAAAACAGCAAACACATAATTACACAAAGCCTAACACCAAAACACAGAAACGGACTGTCTGATTTACAGTTGCCAATTCATGACTTGGCACAGGACATTATTCCGGAAAATAATGGTCGATTTAACCTGGTTTTATGGCCAGTCAAACCTCCCGCATGTATGGCAAGTGTAAAAAATAACACATACATCAAACCACTGTAGACTAAAAAACAGACATATCAGTAACATTCACCACAAAGAACAAGTGTGACATAGATAAATAATGCGTAAATTACATGTGTACAGCTTTTATGAGAGAGAGAGAAAATGCATGTCCCATGACACGGTAAATCACTATCGCCTTAGAATTCCTGAATATATATATATATATATATTAAATATATTAAATTACCGTTTCTGTAAAGAGCTCGGTATACTGTCATCAATATTAACGCTATTCTGGTCAGAGTGTTCTTCAAAATTGTCGATTGCTACATCTATATGTTCATGCATTTCCATGAATTCTGAACTTGTTGGTTCAAAAATGTCTGAAATATATTGATAAAGGTTACATTAGATACAAGTAAAAAAAATCATCTCTGTTTTATATTAAGAAGCTTTGATTTTTGGATAAAACAATACATTTGTAGTTGTGTTTGCTTTTATTGTTTTAACAAGTATCCAATCAAAAAAAAATAGAATATCGAATATTATTAAAAAAAATGACAATCAACAATGATATTAAGGTGTTGTTCCATGTCACGATTTTTTCTTCTTAGATAAACTTCTTAGACATTTCCATTTTCATGAATTTCTAAGACATCTACATTTTGTATTCACATTATGTAATGAATAAACTTGTGCAATTTAAACCTATGCTATAATAGTCTGTTTTTTTTTAAACATTCAATGGAACTGAGGTCGTGTTGACAAATCTCTTGACTAGGGATTTCAAAAAATGTTTTATATTAATAATATATTTTTATATGTTTATTAACTTGTATTTGTTCTTTTTGTCAAAAGGCAAGAAATCATTTTAACACCTATGCATAATTAATTCCACAGAACAAACTATTGTTTAAAGAACATGTAGAACTATAAATTATTGTTATTGGAAACAAGTGACTAAAAATTGTTTCATGTATGATGACATATTGATTGCAAAATTTGTCTAAAAATAGTTCGATCTTACAATTTAGAACCTGAAGAATACTTTTAAAAGAATCATGACCATAGTCTGTCATATATACTTTCAGGCACACGTGTTTTCAGGTGCCTTAAGTCAATAGACTGTTTTGAACATAATGTACTTACTCATTGGCGTATATGTAGAGTTCTCATCTTGACTATCATCACTACTATCATGTATTTCCTGAGTTTCATCCGTAGCAATACATGGATCCAAATCGTCGTCATCGCAATATTCATCAGAATCGTGATTGTTGTTGTTACATGTATCCCCTGATAGATTTTTAAACAGTTTATCATGGTTACAATTATCAAAGGGTTTATAAAACCATCCATAATTGTCATCAGTATCGTCGTCATCATCCCCATCATCATCATCCCCGTCGTCATCATCAAACCCTAAATCTATGTTGAGGTCACGTGGAATTATTCCAAGTTCTTTTGCAAGATCTCGGGCACGACGTATTCCAATTTTCCATGCAGAAATTTCTTCGCCTAAAGCAGGGTAGTCTCTCAAGGAACATGTTACTCCTCCAGGATACTGACTTTTCCATACATTCTCCTGCTTAATGTGGGCTTTAGCAAACTTTGGGGCATTATCATCAGCTTCAATCTGACTTAGTCGGATCATATGGCTTACATTGCGATACATTTGACCATATGGATACACATGATGGTTGCCTACAAACTGGCCATTCTTTGAAAAGAAGTCTTCGCAACAATCTGACCCTGTTAGATGGAGTAAGCATTGGCTGTTTGGAAAATTATCTCTGTAGAAGCAAATAAGCATTACTGCAAAGTGAACTGAAATTAATATGTCGCAATATGTTTCTCGGGACAAAAAATTGGAGGTCAGAGTAAGTGCTTGATTAAGGTAAACATAATTCCGCCAAATTCCTAGAAAATGTGTGACAAATCCTGCGAGAGAGATACGTTCAGCAAGCGAAGCTTTCGGACTGAAGAAAATGTCAACATACTGATGTACCACATAAAGAAAAGCCTTAGTTCCTTTGACTGAAGGAATAGGAGCACGGTCGTCACTTCCATTAATTAGATCATTGAGACAATCTTGCACCCTCTGAAATGATAACTCCTGTGCTACTTTCCAGTTTTGACGATCACGATCTCTCCGTACATGATCTCGTGTCAACCCGTGCACTAAAACAGGGAATGATCTCATAACCAGCTCAATTTGGTTCATATGTACAAGCAAATCTGGTCCAATATGTAGCATTCTTGATGTATGATCAAGGTGATTTATGATTTTCTTATGGTTATGTATTACGTCTTGATCTCCAATTTCTCTTATTACATAACCATTTTCAACCACTTCTTTCCTAGCTGAAAATATGAAACCAAGATGTCTTCCAATAGGTCTGAATCTGTCTCCTGCGGTACATGTCATGAGTTGTAAATGCAGTTTTCTTCGCCTGCTGTCACCGTCAGAACTATTACCTATAAGCGGTCCTAATTCATGTTCCAGATGTAGCTCATACAAATTTTGTACCTTTTGCCACTGATGGTATACAGTATGATGAGTGAATCGGTTGCATGTTGGCATAAGTAATGCTACTAAATGTGGAATCTTTTCATGCAAAGGATTAAGTAATATAACTCTTGCATATTTACCAATAATGTTCTTGTCAAATGCATTCACCAGACGGTCATAAGCATCACGGTCGTTGCCAACTTTTATGTGATTATTCTCCATGCATTTGTGGTTGTCTTTAGGTCCACAAAACCCCAAAAGTTCATCTCTATCTTGGTGATACATAACAGTACCAACAATAGCTGTCTCATCTTCTGCCGCTAAAACAGGAGTTCGTGGTATTTTGTAAATTTCCATAATACCCTTTACTAGTTTTGAATAGTAAACAAAGTTTTTTTCTTGTATTCCAGGAGCCATTTCGAAAGTGTGCAATTTCCGCCATCGATACATGGTATTCAGATTTGGCCCTTCCAAGTTAATTGCAACAAAGTTTGCCAGTTTCGGACCTCCCATGATTAACAGTGCTTCGAAAAATTTTCGTGTACTAGACTTATATCGTTTCCCGTGCGGTCCTTGCACATGGAAATTGTTGGCAATCGATTCAATTGTTTCAAGGAAAACATTTTTGTTGTCTAAAATTCCCTTTTCCTCAGCTTTTACTAGCTTATGGCAAATTGCCTTAATGTCACCTCTTGAACTAAATTCTGTCAATTTCTCTCTAAGTGTTCTTGTACGTAATTTTAATCGAATGTGTTTGCTTTTAAGAAAAAATGCATCTGAACGACACTTTTTAAGTTCTTCAGATTTCTTTTGAAGTAAATTAAGTTGTTCTGTTTTAGTCATGTAATCAAAACGAACCTTTGTTAAGTCCCTGTTCCCATCATTTACGTTGAGAGTACGTAAGAGTAACCTCTTTTTGAAGGATGGCAAAGTAGGTATACCTTTGCACAGCTCACATATGTTTCCTTCTTTCATCACATAACCAGTACATTTAACATGCTTAAATGTTCCTTTAAATTCTGTTGTATGTTTCTTTAAATTAACAGTTACAAACGGCAAAGGATACCAGCTTGTTTTGCTGTCGTCTTCTCCTACTTTAACGTCATTGATTAATAATTTAACATTGAAAGACTGTTCCTCTCCTGATGCCATGAGATATGTTGTATTATTTAAATAATATCCTTGACACTTTGTCACATCTAGTCAACTGGTTTTCTCTTCATTTAAGTTACCTTTAATGAAAAAGCTTGCAATGTCTCTAGTTTTGTTAGTCTGAAACTTAGCCTGTCGTTCCTTATGGTCTCTGCTGTTTGCATGTTCCCTGGCTCTCTGGACAGGATTTCCTCTGCATCCCAAGTTTATGTCAATTTTGCAGCAGCGACAATGTGCATTCTTTCGATTAAGCAGAAAAATTCCTTTGCCAAGTTCCATTTCAATGGCATCAAACATAGTTTTGATGGTTGAATCAATTTCCTCGTTCATCCCAACTGCATAAACATTTGCCAAATGTCCCCTTGAACTGGCATGAAATTTAACATTTTGGATTTTCTTTCCAAAATCTCCCAACTTGTAATTTTTGTTGCAAAGAGAGCAAGAAAACATAGATTTTCCATCTTCCTCAACAACTTTAAATTTACAGCTTACATTGAATTTTTCATTTTCTTCTTTCTCTAGTTCACTAATAAGACTCTCCAATCTTGAAATCCCATCATGGAAAATGCTATCATTAACTGCAAAAGAAATAAAATGCATTATTTATAAACACTTAAATAGTAACAATAATGCACGCTGTGTCGTGCTAAGAATACTTCCTCTCTTGATTTAAATGGAAGTATCGGCAGACAGTAGGTCGGTGTCTTTATTATAATCACACTTCATATATACAAAGTTCATGGGACGGACTGACGGACGGAGTCGCTCGCTCGAGTTTTACCATATATTACCAATCAATCGATCTTCACGAAGATCTAATCAATCAAATCATGATTCAAAATAACAATGTAATCAACCATGCATGATCAGGCATCAATCAACCGAGTACATTGTGTAATACGGGCCACATTGCCGTTTTACAGATTGCCAGTCAATCGATCGAGTTTTACCATGTATTACCAATCAATCGATCTTCATAAAGATCTAATCAGTCAAATCTTGATTCAAAATGACCATGTAATCAATCAATCAAGTACACTGTGTAATACGGGCCCCATTGACGTTTTACAGATTGCCGATCAATCAATCGAGTTTTACTATTAATTACAATTCAATCGATCTTCATGAAGATCTAATCAATCAAATCATGATTCAGAGTAATCATTTAATCATGATTAGAAATTTATTTATCAAGTACACTGTAATACGGGCTCCATTTATCTGTGTTACAGATTGCCTATCAATCAATTTACCAAGTACAATGTGTAATACTGGCCCCCATTTATCTGTGTGACAGATTGCCGATCAATCAATAAAAATAATGATTTTTGCAAAATAACCAACCAACTAACCAATGGGGAAAGACCACGGCACCACCATCAATTGTTCTCTGAACAATTGGTTGAAAACAATTGGTTATATCATTTTAAATGACTTCATTCTTTTTATTAAAATGAAATCAAGGAATTGTATATTTTTGATATATAATAAGATTCTGCAGTCAATTTCACAAAAAATCTTACGACTACAGTTGATCGTAAGTCATGAACAAGTCAGTATACTTATGATCAATCTTAGTCTTAAGTTTTTTTGTGAAACTGACTTCTGAACACCAGACATGTACAGTCTTATTTTAATCTTTATATTGACAGTCTTTTGACAGTCTTCATCAGATTATGTTACAATTATCAAACTTTAACAACAAAAAGAGTTTGTAACGACCTTGACTGGCTATACAGCCCTTGCAGGATCGGTCAGACTTTACAAATGGAAGTTTTTAACGACCTTGACTGGCTATACAGCCCTTGTACGGTCGGTTATCAGACTTTAAGGGGTCAGTTAATGTTTATATTATGTAAACATAGTTTTTTTAAAAATGGTTTCACATTTCATCAATCTTGCAAAATTTAACCAAATATCACATAAATAAATTAGTTCAAAAGTCTTTTCTTTACAAAACATCATATTTAATGGAAATATTTAAATTGTAATTGATATATTGCCAAGGAATAAATAAACAATCTGAAACAAATAATCAACGCAAAGGGAAGTAATCATGTATATTACAGATATTGGCTATCCACTTTGTGTCTATCATTTTTACTAAATTCGATATTTTTTTTATCAAGTTACTACATGACTGATTTTAATAAAAATAAATACAATAAGATGAAGAAATGGTTAATTTTTTATTGTTTATTTAGCCACATGTTTTATCACTGTGTGTTTTATACAGATATTGGACAAAATGAATAATTTTTCTGTGATAATTCACTGAGAGTATACACCCTTGGTGTAAAACAGTCTGACATACAGACACGTGCATACAGACAATGGCCATGTATTTTCGTTAAGTTATTAAGTTAGGGGACGACCATTTGATATTCTGGGGGGGGGGGAGGATTTTGAAAATAAATAACCTGTCCTGGCAAAAGCTGAAAATAAATAGTTGAGCAGCGAAGCCGTGAAAAATAAATAAACTGGTTAAGCATAAAGTGAAAATAAATAACTCATCAGGCAGGATTTTGAAAATTAATAACAGGTTTTGAAAATAAATAACTTGTCCTGGCAAAAGCTGAAAATAAACAGTTACGCGGCGAAAAATAAATAACATGGATTGGCATAAAGTGAAAACAAATAACTCATCCGAAACAAAAACTCCTGCCCCCCCCCCCCCCTTTACGTGCCCCCCACCCCCTCCAGAATATCAAAAGGTCGTCCCCTAAACGTGAAACGTTGTTTATTATGGACGAACATAAAAAAATACAACACTTGGTTGAAATTAAGTTTGCACATACCATTTGAAACTTCTTCTACGCTGTTTTCTTCTAAATTCTCGAACCCACTCGTCAGTGATGTTAATCCTACATCACTATGACCACTATGTTCCAAAGTGTACAATTTGAAATGTTTGTTTGATTCATCTCCCGTTATAGCTTCCTCCTCTTGTTTTCGAATGTGTTTTGCAGCTACACAGTCACAATAATCACATCTTAAAGTTCCAGTAAATTCCTCACATTCATGACAATTTAAACATTTCCCTCTGTCAATGCTTCGTATGTCTTTCATTTTGGCAATCAAATGATGACAAATTCTTTCAACAAATTAAAAGTGATTAAGCAAGACACACAATGTCAATGAGAATAGACGCAACAAATTAAGTGCAAATAAATCGATGTGTTACGCAACTCACGTGACGCAACTAGTGCAAAAGGTTCGATATCTACTGGGTAATTTACTGAAGATTATTAATTGTGACAGTGTAATTAAATTTAATCAATATCAAAACTTGTGTAAATAAGTTTCAGCAGATGTGGAAATTTTAATGACAAAGAGTTTGGGAAATTCAGTGAAGATCGTTGCACAACGAACTGAAATTTATGACCCATTGATATATCACAATCGGTCAATTACTACCTATTGATATATTTCCTCGGTAAAATTGCACCCCATTGATATATTTGACGGATCAAAAAAGGGACCCATTCCAGCGGCACATATGTATATACCTTTATATAGGAAGAGACCCCCCCGTGGGTTTATCTTTTCTGTTTTTCCTATAAAATATAAATATTGAGAAATTTTAATAACTACAAATTGTAAGTCAATGTATTTTTTCCCCATTAAACAAAATCATAAAGAAATCCTGCATATAGGGATAAAACATATATATATGGCTCATCCTTTTCAGATACAGTTCACCTTCAAGAAGATTCATAATTCATAAATCCTCAGCTGAAAGCTCTTGACACACAAAAAGAAGAATGTGAATAAGGACAAAATCAGCTTGCGTTTAATATGTGAAAATCATATTGGAATGAATGGAAGGAAGGATGGAAAGAAGAAAGAACGATGGTCGAGGGTAACACAAATCTGGCCTGACATTTGCATATGATGATTCTTTTATAATCTACAAAGTCTGAAACCATTCAACTAAAAATGAAATTACATAAAAGATGGACAAATTATCAATAGGTCGGTACAATGCCTCTATGTTTTTGTTTGATAGGACATCAATAAAAAGCTGACCAACATGATATAGCGAAGAGTAAAAGTGGTGTCATTATACCAGTGAGGTATTCAAAACACTCAATCAATTTCAGAAGACTTGTGAAATTAATTTTGGTGGTAGTGCACATTGCATTTTTAGCATATCCAGTGGTAACATATAATGCTTCAATTTTGTTTTAACAACAGAAGTTACTTTTGAATATGTGTATCAAAAACATACCCCATTCATAATTAATAAGCTGGATAGTTTCATTAATTGTGTTGACACCATAGTTTAAGGTATATTCACATGGGTCAATGATGAAGAAAGGATGTAATGTTACATCTAGAAAAGGAATTTCTATACAGCATTCTATTCCAGTACAGGTATCCTTAAAATGGCAAGCCATCTTGTCTGGTAGCTCTGGTTTATCAAGTATTCCTAATGGACACTCTGAAATAGATAAAAACATGTAAAATCCCTCGTAGTTCTTAAATAACTTATGTTATCAAAGCACATATTGTCTTGTTTATTCATATAATAGACTTAGTAAGATATATCAATGACCGTTCTCATATAAGTGCTTATCTGACAACTATATATAGACAAGGTCATGAAAGAACATGTGTATCTCCTTTAACAATTACTGACAAGACAATATACAATTATGGCCCGTTGAAGAGGTGAAAATCCATAAATGTCAACACGAGAAGGTTATTTCATTGAGGGAGCAGGCAAAGTGAAATAACTATTGAGGGTTGACAATTTTGGATATTCATCAATTCTAAGTGGCCACAATTGTTTTATTATACCAAACTAACAGTAGAAGGGCATTTCAAACACTTACTAGTCTATATTTTTAACATAACACACAGACTGACGTTTGAAAATACATTTGTGTTCGATTTTTCTCGAATTTACAACAAAAGTAGAATCTTTTTGTAAAATATTGATGGCCCTGAAAAGGACCGTTTATAAATGATATCATCGGCTGCTGGCACTCTCAGCTCTATTTATGTCCAATGCCATATTTCCTCGTCTCTCGATGGGCTTCCAGTGTCACGTGAACGCTGCCATTTTGTTTATTTATGTCTGTGATGTCATTTGCATGGGAGGTAACTCAAGTACAAATAAACAAGCTGAAAAGGTTATTTACCAGTGAATAATAGGGTTATTCACCGCTGGTGTAAATTTTTATGGTTATTCGTCCTTCCTTGCAATTAAATGAAAATTAACTAAATTATTCCATGTCACGTGCTTACGTTTCACCCAAAAGAATTGTTTTAAATATATGTAAGGTATAATAATTACCATTATTCCATCCTCCAACATTTGGAGTAAAGGGTTTTCTCTCCTTGTCACACTTTGGTCCGCTGAAAAAATCTTCCAGGCCGAGTCTTTTTAGTATCAATTGTTTACCACCTTCCTTCACTCCATCCAAAACTTCCATACCAGCTTGTTTTAACCAACCAGAAATGAAAGATGAAACGTCTGAAATAAATATAATTTGATTAATATAATTTTATTTAATAGTAAAAAAAGAATAATGTTTTAAACAAAAAATAGCAAATTTGAACTTTGAAAACTTACTGGCAATTTCAGATAAAGCATATATATAAAGCATGGTAAGTAAAAATTGTTTCTGAATTAACTTATACATCCATCTAGGATATACCTTATCTTTCTTTGTGACATTACTGGACAGCACAAAGATTCCCATAAAATTATGACATCATAATAGAAAATATCTGATACCACAACAGAAAAGAAATTGTTGTAAGACTTCACTAGTTAAAGCGCTGTAGATGCTCCGATCAACAGGCTCAGATTTCTAAATACCTATGTGGTGTATTTTAAACAGTACACAATCTGTATTATTCTTTGCTTAAATCTGCACAGTTTAGATATCTGAAACAGGTAAGCAATTAATAAGTAAGACATGCTTGCACAAGTTACTGTAAAATCTTCTTTTTGAAGGTTAATTATTTTTTTCGATAAAAAATGCTGGATAAAAGTTTTTAATATATACCTGCACTGCACTTAATAGATTCAATAATAGTTTCTTCAAGGCTTGAATGTAGATTCTCATAAGTTGTATTGATGAAATGATTAGGATCCTGTACAACAGATAACATCTCCGTCCTGCTAATACCATCCCCTATCCCCACGGCTATGATTGTAACACCATTATTTCTACAGGTATTTACTCCTGTCTGAGTGCTCCCTCTGTTAGACTGACCATTGGTCATCAACACGACATACTTCTTTACATCTCCTCTGTCACCCTTACTGGGAACAAACATGTTTTCACACACATATCTCAAAGCATCACCAATATCAGTATTTTCTTTTTTGTTGAATGATGTTTCTCTTATACTCTGAAGTACTGTTTTTCTTTCAAAACTGGTATCCAGGTCAAAACTTGTTCTAGAGGTACCAGTTCCACCAAACATAGACATTCCAACATGAATCAGATTTTCACCTATGGCTAGCTTGCCTGTGGCCTCTGATATAGCTTCCAATGATACAGTAAAAACATCTTGGTTGACATTTCCAGACTCATCCAAAACAAATATAATATCCGCTGGCAATGCAGTTTCACAGTCTATAATATCAAAATAATTTTTTTTGGAAAAAATTGAACTAAAACATGTATAAAATTGTTTTAAACAAATTGTTCTATTACATGTCAAAGCAAGACATAATAAAAAAAAAACAATTAAATTGTATCTTAATATATTCAACACTCTGTAAAATCTGAGATGAAAATTGAGAAAAATAGCATGTCTATTTCTGTTAATAGATAACTCCTTTCCCCCCAAAAAGAAACATGTTTGTCAACTATCACCAGATGTGACATGCAACTTTAGATGAATCCTTCTAAGTTCCAGGAAGAGTTGAAAGGCTTTACAAATTAAAACACAGAAAGAAAAAAAAATAAACTGAAAAGACTTAAAAAAATATATGTCTCGTGACACCAGTGGAAAAAAAGGGTTGGCAGAATTTGTTTTTTTTAATTTTCATAGGCAAACCTGGAAAAAGCCTTATCAGGTTCTGGAATCTGATCCACTTGTATTATATTTATCTCTGTTTTTTGGTTCACATCCATTTGTTGAAGATTTTTTCATCGGTAAGATATGTTTTTATTTGGTTGAACACAACACTTGTTTACAATTTTTGGCTTAAAGCTAGTACTTGAAAAAAATTACATTTCAGTCAAGAAAGTAACAGGTGAAAATATATTTGCCCAATTTCACTGTAAAAGGTTTAAAGACTAAGGTAGGCTCTTAGGAATATTCAGGTTAACATACATGTTTGTACCCAATTTCTCAGTAGGTTTATTCACAAAAAAAAATATTTTCCTTTTATGACTTCATTTCTTTGTAATATATAAATGTTATACAAATAAATAATAATCCAAAATCTAAGATATTCATAAATACCTTTTATCCAGTCATAAAAATCTTGGGAACAGACAGGAAATTTTTGTTGTTTTAAGATGTGAATTCCCCCATCAGGAGCACAGAATGATTCACCATCAATAGGAAAACAGATGATGATCTTGGCATCTATGATGAAGCCCTGACCACCTTTCATCTTGTCAAGTGTATACCTAATAAATTCAAAAGAAAATATGAAGATCACAGCTATTATAAGGAGAAGAAAATTGGAAGATTTTATAACTTTTGGAATTGTATGGACTGAAAAATATCTAATTGAAAAAAACTGTTAATAACAATATGACACTAATAATTCAACATCATTTTTCTCTATTATAATCTAATCAACTAAAAAACAAAACCATATCAAATGTTGAAATAGCATGAGTATGTACAATTGTTCCTACAATCAAAGCGCTGTAAGCGCTGAAGGCAGTTAACCAAAAAACAAGGCAACCGTAATAATGAAAACTGTGGCAATGTTGCCTCAACATTAAACATTCATATATAGTCCATTCATGTTTATGTAATGATTTATTTATTAAGGCAAATAATTTATATGTTATCAAGGTTTCAAAAGCAATGCATATATCAATGTATATTTTTTATGGTGAATCTGCAGTGGTACAAGTTCCCAATGATTGCAGTTGTTCTACTTGGTAGTTAACTTTGGTTTTATTTGACTGCTAGAAGTTCAAGTTGACTTAGTATGAACATGTAATTGTATGAACGGACTGGTTTCCCTGGAAAGAAAACTGAGTTTTTGTTCTATAGTACAAAAGTTATGAGACACGAATCAGACAAATGTTCACTACAACAGGGATCAAAGGTGAGGTCTGACTGACCTGCCCAAAGTAAATGTAAATGATTTGTTATTTTGTCCTATACATATGAATATATATAATTTAGGGGTGGAGATCTCAACGGTTTTCAAGTTCTCAAACAGGTAGGGGTAGGCAGAGGATTGAGGGCCCCCCCCCCTTTTTGGGAAAAAATTGGTTGTTTAAATAGGGAATCACTGAAGCGTGACTGGAGCAGGCCCCCTCTTAGGTCAGTCATTGGGCCCCCACTTACGAAAATTTCTGGATCCGCCACTGGGGATAGGGTGACCCTAGGGACTTCCCCTACATTTCATTTTATTTGTTATATTGTCCCATGCATGAATATATATGGTTTAGGGGTGGGGATCTCATTGGTTTCAAAGTTCTCAAACAGGAGGGGTAGGGTGACCCCAGGGACTCCATCTATATTTCATTTAATTAGTTATAATTATTTTATTTTATTTGTTATATTGTCAAATACATGAGTATATATGATGTAGGGGTAAGGATCTTGACCATTTCCAAGTTCTCAAACAGGAGGGTGTACAGTGATCTCAGGGACTCCCCTATCTTTCATTTGAATTGTTATATTGTCCCGTACATGAATATATGGTTAAGGGGTGGCGATCTCAACAGGTTTCAAATTCTCAAACAGGAGGGGGTGGGGTGACCCAAGGGACTCCCCTATATTTCATCTGATTTGTTATATTGTCCCATACATGAATATATATGGTTTAGGGGTGGGGATCTGGACCATTTTTAAATTCTAAAACAGGAAGGGTGGGTGACCCCCAGCGACTCTTTCTATATTTCATATGATTTTTCATATTGTCACAAACATGAATATATATGGTTGCACCCCACCTTAAATTTGCAAAGCATGGGTTGTTCTCAGCTTAATAAAGAATATTCCGATAATTTTACCTCAAATTTTTTTTAGCCTCGCTCTGCTTGGCGAAAATTTAAGTTTGCGCCCTTCCTAACCTAAAATCCTGGATCTGCCCCTCATATGGTTTAGGGGTGGGGAGCTCGACCGTTTCCAAGTTATCAAACAGGAGGGGGTAGAGTGGCCCAAAGAATGCCACCTATATATCATATGATTTACTTACATTTAGGTATATATAATATAGTTGCATTATTTGTGAAAATAAAGAAAGACACTTTCAGCTACTTTAATTGACCCTTCAAAATTGAGAAAAACAAATAACCCTTCGAAATTGCAGTAATATGTTTACACTTTAAAAGCATCTCACATGCATTATCATCATTTATCACTGATAAAGAAAATTTAGACTGTGACCATGAATATGTATATTTTTAGATATACTGTTCCCAGCTGTCACGTTGTATTGGATTTTTAAATTAAAATTTGTCAAAAAGTAATTTTGAGTTTCTGTACAGAGGCGGATTTAGGGGGGGGGGGGGGGGCAGGGGGCTCCGGGCCCCCCTTTTTGGGAAAAAATTTGGTTACTTATATAGGGAATCATTGAAGCGTGACTGAAGCGAGTCCCCTCTTAGGTCAGTCAGTGAGCCCCCAATTATGTAAATTTCTAGATCCGCCACTGCTGTATAAAATATTTTTCTGCCTTTTCTTTCTTTTACATATATCTTCTAGTGTTTATATTCATTTACCATGCATAGATTTATTTTTTCATCTGTTTTGATTTATTTAGTAATTGATCGCCAAACCCGGAATTATCCTTATCCGCTTCCGGAATCGTATCCGATATTGTAAAATTTTGTCTTCACGGCCGCCATTGTTGTGTGTTTACAATGTTGTTTTTGTCAATCAGATACGATTTTACTCGAATTTTTTACAATATTTGTCGGCGATTTTCTGTATAAAGCTAGCGGTTGAACAAAATGAATATCGCTGTCATAAATAATAATGATAAAAATAAGTTTTTAGCTCGTTTAATTGGAGACTTTGGTGAACATGGTGGAAAGGTTTGCAAAGTAATTTCTTATTTTCTTTCAAGTGGAAGGTCACTACGTAGGGTGTAGCTAGAAACCAACTATCCTATTCGAAATTCCGCTTGCAAAAGTGGAAGGTCGAGGACCTGGGACCACCGCTAATTTACACACATGCCTCTAAATTGAAAAGCTACGAAAATTTCTTTTTCTAATTTGAAATTGCCGCCAACAGCATGAACAGTTGAACTTATATAATAGACTACTGACGTAGTTGTACTACGTATTGATGACAAACAATATCCCTACGACTTTTGCCATTTGGGAAATCTAAACTACTTGTCTTAAGAGATTTTCGGCAATTAAATAGTTCATACAATTGTTCTTTGACATCTTGGCTAAAAGCACAAGTCATAATGAACTGCACAAGGATTCTTAATAAGCACTACTTCCTATGTGTAACTTCAAACCTTTTGGATAAATCGACGATCATTTAAGGTTTTTCTGGTCATATTTTTTGTAATCCAGAATAAAAAGTATTAAAAAAGTGTTCAATTAGTTATATATAACATAGTAGCGAGCTAGGTAATAACAATGGCAAGTATTTCAGCATTTATTGGGTAGAACACAAATCTAGGGTGCTCGCATAATGCAGCTTAACTGCATAAAAATGAATGAATCCTCAGTACCATAATGTGACAACCTTGTCCTGCACAGATTTCTTTCAGTAAACTCTATCCCTAAGCCTAGCTGTTTCTTGTATGAAAAATTAAATTGTATTTAAACAGCTTATTTGAGGGTAGTGCTGCCATTTACTGTTGGGTGTCAAACGGTTATTTTCAGCTACCATTAGCATCAAATTCATTAAAATTTTACCATGATTTGTCAAAATATTCTTACTGTGATTAGTCAGAGGTCTCGAATAATAATCGTTACTGTTATTTTTGGAAAATATTTAACGTGATTCGTCAAAATTGTCTGATTGTTTCATTGTCTAAAAGAAAGTGCACATTTTATCGTCATGCACCAATGATTACTGTTAACGTCATTTGGCTAGAATTTTTACCGTTATTCGTCATGAAGGTATCCCCATTACAACTCTCTTATATTGTCTTACTGAGGTAAAATACTCGCTACAAAACTTACTCAATAGAAACAGGTGCTGGGTCACCATTTCCTATAGACAAAACATTTTTTTCACCTGTAATAAATTTTCAAAAAATAATGGAATACATTGAAATAACTATTTTTCTTTTACACAAAACATAGCGTTACAATGAATGTAGTCAACTTCAATGCATGTTTAGTTGTTATCAACATTGGAAATCGAAAATAAAAAACTGAAAATTGCTGTAACAATTTGTTTGCTTTTAATAATCATTTTTTTTCTAAATATACTGCAGATATTTATTCAATGGAACCACTGTAAGAAAATATAATAGTAGCAGAACTAATAACTTACTTTTGAATACTTTAAATTCAAAAGTTATTGTGTGTATTTATTATTGTTATTTTTGGACAACAAAGACAAATGTTATCATACAAATAATACAAGGAAAATTTAAAACTTTAATTTATGACACCTTTCTCCTCACAATTTTCCAAATAATAAAAACATTGCAAAAATTTTGGAATTTCCAGTATTTCAGTTTTAAACAGGAAATTTAGATTAAAAGATGATTTTTCATTCCCCATTGTTTATTTTTCCAATTTTGAATGGTGACATTTTCATACACCTATGGTTCTTTATCGTTTTGATATTTATATTTGGTATTGCACGTGAACATGTAATTCTCAGATTGCTTATGATGTCTTTTACACTATATATAGCTGTTAGAGGTGTACTGATTTGCATAAGTCTGGGAGAACATGATTTATTCATTATTTGAAATTGGGCTTTGAAGTAGTTTTTAGCACTAGGAGTTATTTTGTTTGTGCTTAAAACCAATCTGATGAGCAATCTGATTTTTACAGTTTGCTCTTTTGTTGTGCTGTCATACCAATTTCCTAGGTTATGAAAGGCCTAAGTGCTCACTCACATATTGAACCTCACCACATTGGTTATATGTGTGTCCAAAACTTGGAACCTTGAATTCAGTGGTTGTCTGTGGTTGCTGTCTGTCATATTTGTTTTTCGTTTGTTGTTGAAGAAAAATTCAGACTTGGCTAAGAATTCCCTACACGACTCTATTATAGCTTACTATATGGACCAGGTCCTGCTAATTGTTGAGGGTCATATCTTTGTCCTTATGATTATAAAGGATGACCATTATTTTTTCTACTAGCTTTTAATAACATAAAATATTGATTACCCCAATTGTAATCCAAAATATATTTTTGGTAAGTAAATCCTCCAAATCTGGCATCAACTTCAAAGTCACAAGGTTTAAATTTGAACCAGAATGGTATGTGGAAGGTCACGTTCTTATCACCAAGCGGTAGTTTGAATGTTAAGTCTATGCAGCAATCCAAACCAAAACAATTATCTGTCATTTCACACTGTAACATAGTTCTGATGCTGGCTGGTAGGTACTTCTGTGGGTTAATAGTTACAGGACAATCTGAAAAGACAAAACCATTTCTTGTATAATTTACATGCTGCAGGCTTGTAGTGGTAATATTTATATCTATCATCATATGATTAATGAAAATTATGACTGTATACTCTTCAGACAATTCATATATAGTTTTTCCAGCTTACAAGAAATGTATCTAAGCAAAACATGTTAAATCTCATCACATTTAAAACTGTCAAGCTGCTAACTAAATATAAAGGCATTCCGTTCAAAAGTTCCTGAGAAAAGTTTGCCAAGAAATTTCAGATACATAGAAAATAGGACTCTAATCCAGAATTTTAAATAACAGCATAAAATTTTGATACCTTGTGGTCCTTCTTTAACTTTACATGGTCCTGTCTTGAAGTGTTTCTGCAAAGATAAATAAAGAATATACATACAAGCAAGAACCTCACCACTACCTGTATGTGTGTAAACTCATCAGCCTCATAGGTACTATCTTTGTTACTGATTTACCTCTTCAACCATTTCAAACTGATTTTTACAATTTGTTCTTGTATAAAAATAAAAGAGATGTTGTGTGATTGCAAAGGAGATATCAAAGTTCAAATGAAGTGATTGTAAGCAATTGATTTGGGCCAGGCACATTAAGAATAAGTTGTGCTGTTGAAGCACTGTTCAAGGTAGGCCCATGGTTTAGCACTCACAGACATGTTTAGTTCAACCACAATTTATATGTGTTTGTCTCAGGTTAGGAGTCAATCAGGCAATTGTTTTTATCGTGTGTGAATGGTTCCTCATATTGTAACTTCATTTTCTTTTCTTGGGGACTTTACAGTATGAGTGTTGAAGATTGTAGGGTGACCTATAATTTCCTACAACCACACCTTTTTGACTCCAGTGAATAGTTATATCAATGGCATTCATACCACATCTTTTGATCTTTATATAAAATATAATTTTAATTATCAGTAAGAGTACTTACATCTAGTCCAAAGACTTTCAGTACTAAATCAAAAGCATCTTCTGTCATTTTACCTCCAATTGATTTTACTAAATCTGGTATAGACTCTCCTTTAAAGATAAAAACAATAATTACAATTAAATCAAAGCATTGTGTGTGCTGTCATCATGCCAATCTGATTTGGAATGTCCACAATGTAAACTATTACATCAAATCCTTTACTACTGAAGGCAGCAGCTGTGTGAAGATTTCTTTTGAAGTACAGAAGTGGAGATACATGCAACTTAAAATGCCTCTTACTTTTATAGACTATATTCTAGCAGAATTGTATTTTCTAAATGAAGCATTATTAACAGATAAAAATGCCAGCTGTTCTTTTTTTTGATAGCTAAGATTGAATTATACCATTTAAGTGGTCCAAAATATTTTTAGCTAATCAGCAGAAATGAAATTCTTCAGGCGGGAATTAAAATCTCCTGATTTTGAAACCCTCTTCAGTCCCTCTCATTTATAATTCAAATCTTCCATTTTATTCTTCTTTAAAAAATCAACCTAAGAAATCAACCTAAGAAAAATTGTCAATCACCTTTTTTATTAACGTCAATGTCAACCCTAATTATCTTTGACAATAGAAATTTTACCAAAATACTAGGACATTAGAATGATAAAACAAGACATTTGAGGGCCAATGTACATAGTACTGTTATGTTATAAAATCTATGTGTATTTTAAAACAATTGATAGAAATTTTGAGATATTCCCTTGTTTTTAATACCAGCTGGGCCATTACTGTCTTTTAATCTAATAGTGTTTGGCATTGCCAAAATATTACTTCACAAGTTTTCCTTACCTGAGAATGTGAAATTTTCATTACAAATAGGAATAGGTATTTCATGGTCCTCTAAATACATCTCGTCAATCACACAGTCACCCTCAAAACATATTCTCAAACCAAAATCTAGCTTAAATACTTTCTTGTCTGTGTCTTTATCAATGATAAGGCTGCAACACAATAATCAATGTCAGGAATTTACATAAAAAAACAACAACAAATAAGGCCACAAAAATAATATATATCTGTTTAGGATTACATCCTCCTCCAAAAAATAGGTACGTAGGTCAGTATTTTCAATTTGTTTTCTGCAACATGATTTTGAGTTATGTGGTCTGTTTTTTAATGGTCAGAGTTGTCCATGGGCCAAATCAACTCTGATTTTAAATAATTGGAAATTATTTCCCTTGTTTTTTTCTCCGAAATGAAACAGAAGCAAAGTGATTTTTTCATCAACCTAGTTGTCAGATTCCATAAACTGCTATAATAAGCATGATAGGAGATGTTAAACTACGCTTTTGAGGAGAGATTAGTTAATCTTTCCCTTTACAATGGAAATAAGATGGCTTAGGGTCAGGAATTTATGAATTTCAAATTAGGGACGGTAGGGTAATCCTAAACAAACAGATATTTGTTGGCCCAATTGAATCATAAATGTGCCTGTAATTACATATAAGTAGTGGTAATTTACTGAGTTTAAAAGCTTATATTTTGTTTTCATTTGTACTAAACCAAAACCTAGGTTTTTTTTAACATCTGCTATACAGTCAGGAAGTTCTTTGTTGCTATAGCATTAAATGTACATCATACATTTGTACTACTTTTTAATTTCTAGAATTGGGATGTAAACAGACAGATAAGCAATTTACATTGATTAAAAGATGTACACAAACCTCTGATTCAACAATAAGATAATACAAAGCACTTATGTTTAATGAATAAAAACTCACAGAACTTGAAAATTCTTTGTTATTGTCAACGTCTCTAATTTACCTATAAAATACAAATATAACATTTCATATTAAACAAAAGTTTCCCTTCAACCAATTAAAATTATATAAAGAACAAATAGTTGAGAGATTGATAGAACAGATTGATAAGTGTGAACAAGAGGTTCAAATGAGCTTGTATCACTCTCCTTGCATTTTTGACAAATTCAAGTTAATCAGTTGGAGATTTTAAAGGCTCATCAGTTTAATGGTCTTTGTCCAACAGTGATCAACATACAGGTCTGTTATAACTTTTAGTGATAAAAACTAGAGAGCCTGTGTTGCTCACCTTGGTCAGTATGCATATTGAACAGGACACAGATGAATTCATGTCAAAATTGTGCTTTAGTGATGGTGATGTGTATGAAGATCTTACTTTACTGAACATTCTTTTTGCTTACAATTATCTCTATCTATAATGAACTTGGCACAGTAGTTACAGTGGAAAATATTTTGTAAAAATTTACAAAAATTTATGAAAATTGTTAAAATTGACTATAAAGGGTAAGTTTTTAGCTTTTCTCATCACTTGGCATCCGTCTTCATTAACTTTTTGGCCATGTTGACTTATTTGTAGATCTTACTTTGCTGAACATTACAGCTGTTTACAGTTTATCTCGATCTATAATAATGTTAAATATAATAAATAACCAAAAACAGCAAAATTTCCTTAAAATTACCGATGCAGGGGTAGCAACACAACAATGGGTTGTACGATTAGTCTAAAAATTTCAGGGCAGATAGATCTAGACCTGACAAACATCTTTACCCCCCTTCAGATTTGCTCTAAATGCTTTGGTTTCAGAGTCATAATCCAACAAGAATGTGTCCTCAGTACACGAATGCCCCACTCGCACTATCATTTTCCATGTTCAGTGGACCGTGAAATTGGGGTAAAAACTCTAATTTGGCATTAAAATTAGAAAGATCATAACATAGGGGACATGTGTACTAAGTTTGAAGTCGATTGGACTTAAACTTCATCAAAAACTACCTTGACCAAAAACTTTAACCTGAAGCGGGACAGACGGACGGACGAACGAACGGACGGACGAACGAACGGACGGACGGACGCACAGACCAGAAAACATAATGCCCCTAGGTGGGGCATAAAAACTGCAATTTACCCCTATGTTCTATTTATAGCAATGTTGGCCAGCTTGGTTGGTGGGTGGGGTCATCGGACACTTTTTTTCAAACTAGATACTCTAATAATGATTGTGGCTCGGTATGGTTAAATTTATCCCAGTAGTTTCCGAGGAGAAGATTTTTGTAAAAGTAAACGACAGACGACCGATGCCAAGTGATGAGAAAAGTTCACTTGGCCCAAACTTGGCCCTTTGGGCCTGGTGAGCTAAAAAACTAGAAAGGAAAAAAAAATCCTCATTTAAGGGCAATAACTCCTATAAGTTGCAGCAAGACAATATCTCGCTGCCAATTTTGATTAATTAGTGGCTTTCTGATAATATTGTACTTTCATTTTTTTTCGCTGTTCATAGTTTCCAAAATAATAGCCAAAAACACAAACAAAATGGTTTTAATTCTCATTTGGGAGCAATTACTCTATTAACAAGTCATCATAAAATTTTGGACCAGATGGAACTGCATATTCTGAACATTTCTACCCTGTCATATTTTATTTATCTAAACAAAGGACGAAGAACAGATAATAATGATAGTTTGAATACACCAAGTGAGGTGAATAGCTAACACAGACCCAAAGGGCCAGGTGAGCTAATAAGATGTGGGGTTAACGCCAACAAACATCAGAAATCAAACTAGAGGCTCTCAAGAGCCTGTGTCGCTCACCTTGGTCTATGTGCATATTAAACAATGGACACAGATAAATTCATGACAAAATTGTGTTTTGGTAATCGTGATGTGTTTGTAGATCTTACTTTACTGAACATTCTTGTTGTTACAATTATCTCTATCTAAAATGAACTTGGCCCAGTAATTACAGTGGACAATATTTTCTAAAAATTTACAAAAATTTACAAAAATTTATGAAAATTGTTAACAAATGACTATAAAGGGCAATAACTCCTTAAGGGGTAAACTAACAATTTTGGTAATGTTGACTTATTTGTAGATCTTACTTTGCTTAACATCATTGCTGTTTACAGTTTATCTCTATCTATAATAGTATTCAAGATAATAACCAAAAACTGCAAAATTTTCTTAAAATTACTAATTTGGGGGCAGCAACCCAACAACAGTTTGTCTAATTTGTCTCAAAATTTCAGGGCAGATAGATCTTGACCTGATAAACAATTGAACTCAGTCAGATTTGCTCTTAATGCCTTGGTTTAAGAGTTATAGGCCAAAATCTATATTTTACCCCTATGTTCTATTTTTAGCCATGGCAGCCATCTTGGTTGGTTGGCAGGGTCACGCCACACATTTGTTAAACTAGATAACCTAATTATGATTGTGGCCAAGTTTGGTTAAATTTGGCCGAGTAGTTTCAGAGGAGATTTTTGTAAAAGTTTACGGACGACGGACGCCAAGTGATGAGAAAAGCTCACTTGACCTTTCAGGTCAGGTGAGCTAATAATTAAAAGATATCAAGACATGCCATTCAAAATATTGTGCATCCATATCAGGCCTGCATAGGTTAGATATTGAATTAATAATGATACTGAATTAACACCAAAAACATGTTGTTAACATTTCTTTTCAAATTGTACATTATGACAATTCCAACTTACCCCACTTGTAGTTGATTAGAATGATAGATTTTTCTACTGATTCTATTCCATAGGTCAGCACAAACTTGCAAAAGTCTGCTACAAGGAAGGCATTGAAAGCTTTGGAATAGTTAAAGCTACCAATTTCGAAGCTAACATCTATACACACATTTAAATGTAGACAATCATTAGAAATTGAGTAATATAGACGATCCTTCAACCATGAATTGGTAATTTTTGGCAAAGACAAAGTGGTATTCAGGATTTCACAACCTGCAATGAAACGTATGAAATAAGTGTCATATTTATAGGGAATTCAATTAATAAGGAAGCAACAACATTTTACCATTATAAACAGGTTCAAAGTTGATGCTGCAAACTGATTGTCTTTTTAAAGTTATATTTTCTCAAGGTTTTAAGACAACAGCAGCATACTTGGTATCCATCCTTATTCATCTATTTCTCTTATGGCTAAAACAAATTTCTGGTGAACTATTTTGGATTTTGCAAGCTTCAATTCAAATATTAGTTTGAATACTTTGGTATTGAGAAAATCAACTACTGTTAAATCAGACTTTCCAAAATTTTTGTAATCTTCAGAGTGGCATAAAAGGAGTAGGTCCGGTAAGGACCGATTTTGGCCTCAAATTTCAGTTTCATCTGACGAAAGATTTTGACCACTTTTTAAACACTTAAGTGTCTATTTCATATGATGCAATTAATTTATGTGAAAGATTTTAACTTATTTAGTCATTAAAAACGATCCGATTCAGGCTCAAATATGAGAAATCTACCAAATATGCGAAAAAATGTCACTTTTCAGATGGTTTTTGTCAAAAACGAAAGTGGCCACATCCGTGTTCATCCTCAATCTTTATATATGTTATGTATTATCATCAAATACAACTTCCATTTCAATATTTTGGATGAACACGAATCCGGCCACTTTCGTTTTACACGGAAACCGTCTAAAATTTAACTAAAATGCTGGAATTGTGAAGATTTCAGTAATTTAGCATGAATTAATGGTGCTAGTTCTCAATATATGTGCATTGTATTGTCAAAAAGAGCCCATATTTATGTAATAGAACCTTTCTACTATCCAATAAATGACTAAAAGTTTACATTTTAACAATTTTGTAAAACTGCTATATTTTGGGGCCAAAAAGGGGTCTTACTGGACCTACTCCTTTGAACTAGAGGCTCTCAAGAGCCTGTGTCGCTCACCATGGTGCATATTAAACAATGGACGCAGATAAATTCATGTTAAAATTGTGTTTTGGTGATCGTGATGTGTTTGTAGATCTTACTTTACTGTACATTCTTGTTGCTATAATTATCTCTATCTGTAATGAACTTGGCCCAGTAATTACAGTGGAAAATGTATTCTAAAAAATTACAAAAATTTACAAAAATTTATGAAAATTATTCAAAAATGACTATAAAGGGCAATAACTCCTTAATTAAGGGGTAAACTGACAATTTTGGTCATGTTGACTTATTTGTAGATCTAACTTTGCTGAACATTATTATGTTTACAGTTCATCTCTATCTATAATAATATTCAAGATAATAACCAAAAACAGCAAAATTTCCTTAAAATTACCAATTCAGGGTCAGCAACACAACAACAGGTTGTCCGATTCATCTGAAAATTTCAAGGTAGGTAGATCTTGACCTGATAAACAATTTTATCCCTGTCAGATTTGCTCTTAATGCTTTGTTTTTTAAGTTATAAGCCAAAAACTGCATTTTACCCCTTTGTTCTATTTTTAGCCATGGTGACCATCTTGGTTGGTTGGCCGGGTCACCGGACACATTTTTTAAACAAGATACCCCAAAGATGATTGTGGCCAAGTTTGGATTAATTTGGCCCAATAGTTTCAGAGGAGAAGATTTTTGTAAAAGTTAACGACGACAGACGACGGACGCAAAGTGATGGGAAAAGCTCACTTGGCCCTTCGCGCCAGGTGAGCTAAAATGGACATTTTTAGGAAGAAAACATTTGAGTGTTTGAATATCATTAAAGAAAACACAAATCTTTGGTGCCAATAATGGGTAGGTTGGGAGTTAAGAAAGTCATCTTTAACCTACCTAAGCCATTGAAAATGTTGCAATTTCAGAACACATTGCCAAGAAAGGCCAACCAAATTTACACATTTATAGTATCCCTTATTTTACAATAACACCCTGTTCAGTGTGGTATGAGAAATATCTCTTTATGTGGAAAAACGATAATAGGCCACAACTATACCTGAAGTACTGTTATGTACAATACAGAATACTTACTTCTATCATCAGTTTGTAATCTGGATATTAGATCTTCATTAGAACCAGTCGTACTCAGTCCTCTTTCCTCCAACTCTTCTTTAAGCTTTGGTGATTTCATCTTGTCTGGTCTTACACATGGTCCTGTACTTTGTAAAAAATCCTGAAAAAAATATTTCACATTAAAAAAAAAGAGTTGGTTAACTTGTTACTATTCTTCATAAAATTAAATACTTAATGACAGAATCTTAATTTATAATGAGGGCTTCTCACTTTGAACATGCATGGTACTCATGGCTCTTTCAAAACAGCCAAAGCTAATTTAGAATATCACTTAAATTTCACATTACTTGAAATCAACCCATAGTTTAGATTTTAAAGTGCCTTCTGAGAAACTTCTGTATGTTTTCATGAAACAGCCCCGAGTTTGTTTGGTTTTTTTTTCTTGACAGATTTTTGAAGTTTTACGATAAATGCAAGAAGTTTGAAATGTAAGATAAAGTTCAATTAAAATATTAAAATTTAACAGATTAATGTCTGGTGAACATCTGACAGATGGGACTAGTAAGCTTCATAATACTTATTCATTTTCAAATTAGGGATCTATAAAGAAAAAGCCTATTTTATCTTGCCTTTTACTTTTATTCAACCTAACTAAAGGAAATTTTTGTATTGTTTAAAAAACTTTCCATATAATGAAATTTCAAGTTGCAAGGTCTATGTTTTAACAAAACATAACATTAGAACTAAATAATAATATCTAAAACGAAATCTATATTTAAAATACTATCAGAATATAAAATAAGGGTTGAAATATCATGTAATACAAATATGTAAGTTATTTGGTCTGTCACCAACATTTTTTGGTCTCAAAAACATGTTCTTTATTTCAAGTCAATCCAACAATTCTATACCATACCTCAGGGAGACCTAGCATCTTTAAAAATTCCTCTGTTACTTTCTTCCATGCTCTCTTCACAACTTTCTTTCCAGTCTCTTCTATTCTCTCCGTGATTACATCATGATTTAAATAGTCAGTGTAGTCAAAATTTGAAACAAAATCTGAAATGATAGTTTGATTTAAAAAAAAAAAATTAAAGTCCAACTGTAAGTTTGTTTGGTGTAGTTTCTGATAGAAGGCGAAGTAAGATGGATGTCTGAACATATTAAGATCTGTGCCATGAGAGTATGTACACATGTAGATTTTTTCAAAAAATAAAATCCTGGAACTGCTCAATGTCAACATAAATATTCATAAAAACAAGAATGTGTCCATAGTACTCGCACTATCATTTTACATGTTCAGTGGACCGTGAAATTGGGGTCAGTACTTTAATTTGGTATTTAAATTAGAAAGATCATATCATAGGGAACATGTGTACTAAGTTTCAAATTGATTGGACTTCAACTTCATCAAAAACTACCTTGACCAAAAACTTTAACCAAAACTTTAACCTGAGCTTCGCACTATTTTTTTTCTTTGTTCAGTGGACTGTGAAATAGGGGTCAAAACTTTAATTTGGCATTAAAATTAGAAAGATCATATCATAGGGAACATGTGTACTAAGTTTCAAGTTGATTGGACTTCAACTTCAGCGAAAACTACCTTGACCAAAAACTTTAACCTGAAGCGGGACGAACGGACGCACGGACGAGCAAATGAGAGCCCTGATCTTACAATTTAAAGCACACAATGAACCTAATCTCTTATACCTTCAATAAGTATTATAAATATTATATACTGTGGCTTCAAATGTGTATATATGTCCTTTAATGCTGATTAAACATTTTTCAATGCCTGTTGTTAGGTTTAACGGTTTTAATAATGGATGGTTTCAAGACATTAGCGAATTGCTTTAAGATACATACATACACTATTTAAAGGTGAACAAACCTGTACTGCAATCCATCATTTGAATTACCAGATTAGGCAAAGTTTCTGGTAGTTCATCATAATCAGTTGATAGATAATAATTAGGCATAGAATAGGCAACTTCTTTAAGTAAATCTTCATCTGTATTTGATCCAATCCCTACAGTAGCAATTCTTATGCCTTTAGTTTTACATGCTGCAGCCTGAACTTTGACAGGATCTGCACCAGAATTAGATTTGCTTGTTGATAGAAGAACAAGGTAGTTTTGGGCATCTGATCTGTCCCCTTTGTTTTTTACAAACATGTTATCACAGACGTACTTGATGGCATCATCTATTTCTGAGTGTGAACCTTTTTGATAGACTGCTTCATCCAGGACTTCTTTAACACCCTTTACATCATATTTAGAGTTCAGTTGTAACAATGAACGAGATGTTCCTGCAGTTGAAAACAAACTAACTCCAACATGGACTAAGTTTTCACCAATAGCCAATTTTTCCACAGAATCAACCAAGGCATCCATCAAATCTCTGAAATGGTTATCTCCAACACTCTCCGATTCATCAACAACAAAAATAACATCTAATGGGATAACTTTCTTACAATCTGAAACAGACATTAATACTGTACTGTGAATTCATTATCATTTGTGGGATTCACAATTTTTGTGGATATGTTGGATAAAGGTGAACCAAATTTATATAGCCAACAAAGTATACATGTTCTATATGCCAGCATGCAGTCTTTGGCTAAATCACACATTGTAAATATCCACAAAAGTACTATTAATCTTCAATCAAAGAAATTTAGTAGTCACAAAAAGATAGATGAATCCAGTTTAAAGCCATTTGTTTGAGTTTCTAAATTTGGTTTCATATTCAGAAATATGACACAATTATGAGAATACTTACCAGAACAGACATGAAGCTGTGATATTTTGCTTCAGTAAAGGCAGAATTTTTTTTGGAAATTTGCCCTGAATTAATGAACCAAAAATTAGCTCAAGTCCAGGGGTTACAATTCCTTTAAAAGTATGTTAATTAGAACCATATAAACCCAAATGCAAACTCAATCTGTAAATCATTTTTATACACTGATGAATCAAATATCTGAATGCATAACCTAAAAGAAGAATCGGCAACAGTTTGATTTCAATCAGATAAAATGACAGAAATTGGTATAACTATGGGAGGAGCATCATAAAAAGTAAGTGTATACTTAAATCTCTGAACCCTACCTTGAGGCCATGAAACTTTTCCATCCGATTTACAGATTGGTATTGGCAACACAGCCTTATCCAGAAGATTTATATATGCTACACAATCATCTGTGTCCTTGTGATCACAAAAGCCTACACCAATAGAAGCAATCAGTCCAATATCTGATTTCTGTATTTTATACCTATAAAATATTTTTTAAAAACATAACAATAATCCAGTATATTTAAATATACCATAAACTATTAATACAGGAAATTTTAAATAAAGCTGTGATACTATTTGTACTTGTTGCTCAAGGAGACACTAATATCTTTTAGTGGAAATTAAAAGAAGTGGTTGACTTTGTTAAGTGTTGATTTGTTGGCAGTCTTTGAATCAAGAGTATAAATATGATACCTGGTCTATGAAAATTAAACTCTGAATAAGAATAGCATGTTGAATTATGAACAATATTTATGGTGAGAGAATCTTACTTTATTAAGCACACTAGATCCAAAAAGTCAACATTAAATCCTGTTCGTATTACATTTGAAATTCCTGAAATGAATAAAAAACATTATGTTTGTATGGCATTACGTAAGTAGAATTACTACAAACAAGAACATAAACAATGTTCTCTATACAACAAACTAAAAAAAACCATAGAAGTGTATGTTATGAACATAGCACAGTGAAAGCAATTGCGAAATGACATCATTCATTGGTCATAATATACTGACCCACTTTAGAAACGCAACACTAGATTATTCTTTTTAAATTTTTGAATGAGTGTGTCGCCGTCAAAAGCAATGACTGCCTGTAACAAAAGCCACAATGATTGTCAGAAAGGTCAACCAATTCTGTTCGAAATGTTTTGGGTTCTGTTTTACACCTTCTGATTTTGCCTTTGTACCACCCATTACAATAGGTTTTGGCAATTATGCAGTTGAAACTTTAGGTCTTTAAATGTTTTTCTTTTGCCTATTCTTTTGCAGTTCTGATGATGATTTACATTAATGGCATGAATCTGTGCGCAATGGCATTCAGCAATTTGATTCGCAGTTGACGATGCGGTTGTAAACATGTCTCACAAATGACATTGCGTTTTGCATTGTCACTACATGTTGATCTGGTCATTGATGGTCAGCAACAAATCATGTCTTCCATATCATTGACTGAAGGACAGTAAGACGATTTTCTGAAGTCCATCTGTATGTTTGCCACACGTTAATGTATTCCTATTTGCAGCATTCTTAAGGGCTGATTTAGTTTTTTATCTGCAGTCTTGGCAATATGGAGATGCAACATTTTTAACTGATTACAGTGCGACCAAGGATTGAAAGAACTGTTTCACGAAGCAAAAAAAAACTGAAAAAAACTTTTACGGGTACCAAATTTCGCTTTAAGAAATTTGTGCTGCTTTAAAAATCCAGTATGTTCAATTAACACAGGTAAGTCAGATGCGGATTTTTTCTAAAGAGAAAGAAGTATGGTAAGCATGAATAGTAGCTGTATGAGAATCAAACATGATTTAGTAGAAAAAATCAACAAAATGAGTGTTGCATTTTTAAAATCAGTCAGTATATCAGATTTTATGTTTGATAGCAAAAACAATAGAAATGAAAGAGGACATTCAAACATTGTCTGTCATTTTATATTTCCCAAATGATGTTAATTTGCTGCACTCCTATTCTACTGAATTCTCCCTTTTCCAATCTTCAATTTTGATCGAAAGGAGTAAAACATTTATTTCTCCATATTCATGGGTAACATAAAATGTAAACACAGCATACAACAGGGTAATCACAAGGCAAATATTGTCTTAACCGATCAAGGTTAAAAAATACTGAACACTTACCATCATTTCCCATATTAAGCCTGATAGTATAATTGTAACCTTGTAATCCAACATTCAACGTGTAGTCACATGGGTCATATCTGGCGTAGGCTTTAACAGTGTACAGGAACATGAACAGTTTGACATTAAGACAACATTCAACACCTAGACACATTGGATCATACATGCAGAAGATATTGCCTGGTGTGGATATTGCCATCCAAGGACATCCTGAAATACAATTTGATTTTTAACAAATAAAAATATATGTAATGTGTGCTATACTTCGTCACTCCTTAAATAAATGATTTTGTATTGATGCAGTTTCTCTTCTTCAAGTAAATATTCTCATTATTCTGATTATATTTGTGTATAGATTTAAAATGTTCATTTTTTTACACATATAATCTGCAATCAAAACAACTGTTCATTGTCACCTGTGTTTGTACTTTTACTGATTATTGTCCAATAGTTCGAGTGTTTCATCAAATAATATTGTTCTACCCAGAAACAGTTTTACTGTTCAGGTGTTAGTTATAAAATCTTAATAATCAAATAAGCTCATCATAGATACCAGGATTGAAATTTTGTATTTGCGCCAATTCAAAAAGTTAAAAAGGCCAAACAAAGTACAAAGCTGAAGAGCATTTAGGACCAAAAATTCCTAATAATTTTGCGAAGGCTGAAGCAATCTTTTCCAAATATCACCTACTGTTATCTGGTTTAGTGAGTCTACTTATCATCTGTTCTCGAGTTCCAGTTGTTGAATGACCTCTGTCAGATAGTTCTTGTTTAAGTTCTTCATCTGTGGCTTGAGCAGGATTCAGGCATGGCTTGTTATCAATTAGATCCTATAAATATATACAGTGAAATAATTTTGCAAACATTTATAAATGATAGTAATTGTTTAAATGAAAAGTGAGGAACATCAACTTAAACAAATATACTGATGGCACCTAATAAGATTTATCAAAGGAACTAGTGGCTCTGTATAGATATCTATCTGTCTGTCTGTTTGTTTGTTTTGCTTTGGTTTATTTATTTATTTGGTAACAATCCTATTGTTTGAATTCTAAACTTATCAAATTCTTATTCTTATTGTATAGTGAAAATTTACCAAGTTACTGACAGATGATAAAAAGTATGTATTTTTTTTTTTTTTTAAACTAATGGCTCTACATGGTTGCATTGGTCATCTTTATTAAAACTCTTTCATCACAATGGTCACTTAACAATCTATTTCATCTCATTAAATTCATTAAATTCACTTTTAAAGACAGCCTCATGCCAGGTTTTCAGAAATTGTTTACTGCATTTCACTATTGATTCTGAATGAATCTTTATTTCAAGTACAAAAAATAAGTTAATTAAGGACAGTAACAATAGATTCTTTCTTTTTGAGATATGTATTTGAAATACCCTTATGGTTTTTAGAACTACTGCTAGTTTTTCTTTAGTTTCTGTCATCCCTAAGCGGTCTAGGTATTCTATAATCGACCCAAGCTTCAGTTTCTTCAAAGAGAACTTTTCAAAGAAGGCTTCAGCTTTCTTGATCAATGTAATGAACATATCTATAAAAAAGAAAAACTGTTATAATACAGAACTTGAATTTATAATATTAACTATACAATGAAAAAATGTCTTTACAACTTTGGTGATTTAAATTATTTAAATATAACAGTAAATAAAGACTCTTCAAATATCATCATTATAATAGCATTCTCTTTTGTATAAGAGAAAATGTCAGATATTGTCTTTTTTTAAACTTAGGATTTAGTATTCCATTGACCTATGCACTGCTCATTTTGAGTCAGTATTTTCCATGGACCCATGTACTGCTGATTTTTTGTCTCTTCAATTGATCATTATACAGCTAATTTTAATCAGTGTTTTCCATGAACCTATGTTCCTTCTTTTCTTTTTTAATTTCTTTTCTATTTAATGCGATAAATTAATTATTTCATACCCTTTAATCCTTTAAATGCTTCTGAATTTACTGCAGTTTTAACTTTTGAAAACATTCCTTTAGGCTCTTCTGAAATCAGATAAATAGTGGACAGATTAACTGGATTTTCATTCTTAAATGAATAAAATCAGTTTAATAAATATCAGAATGACTCACTCTTAGGCATATTATGCTCAAGTTCAATTTACAAATAAGGCAAAAAAAAATAATACATGTGTTCCTTATCTACCCAAATTTCAGAGCCTACCGTTAATACTTTTTAGGTCATTTTGGAACAAGCACTGTTAAAGTCAGACTGATTCCCTTGAAGTAACCAGCTAAATATTTTTGTGCTGCCAGGCCTGAAAACTTTTCCAGTTCAACAATTTTGTTTGTACCCAAGAGAAAATGGAGAAATGTAAACACAGTCATTTTTGTCAAATAGCTATAGTAATAATGAACCATAAAACTATGATATAACTTTATTTGAGAGAGAGGAATTCTGACCTTTGGTTTCTTCTATATCTTTGCCTGGATCTTCTTCCGGAGCAGGAGGATCTATAGGTTCAACGTCTGTATTCTCTGTTTTTGGAGTCTCATCTACTTTTTTCTCAGCATCATCGTCTGGTGGTATTTTACCAGCAGCTATTGTATAACCCTAAACATATTTAGAAGAAACATATAACCCAACATTTATATCATAAACAAATGTAACTAGACAGTTGAGCAATCTTTCATTCTATCAGTAAGCTTGAACAATCTTGTCTTAGACTAGATATTATTTAATGATTTGTTCAAGTGCTAATTTGCTTTCTTTGAAATCAAACATTTGTCTAGGTCTGGCACAGAGTTGAACATTTGTCTAGGTCTGGCACAGAGTTGACATCTAATCATTAGAAGATATATTATATACACATACGAGTCTAAATTGAAAATTACGTTCAAACCTATGATTGCGTTGGATAAAAACCGCAATTTTTATACGTGTGCATGTAAAACAAATTTCGTTGTAGAAGGGTCTAAAAACAGCACAAACAACATTTTCCAAAAGACCAAAAAAGTGAAAAAGTATATTTAAACAAAACACATTTGACTAACAGGTCGAACAACTGATGTTCTTTAACCCTGCTGACTGCCATTGGCGATTGCCAAATAAAATTGATTACAAGATGTAACAAAATGGATCTTAATATAAATTTAATACTAAACAGAAAAAAAAAAATTTACTTGTGGCCACGATGTTATGCCACAAACATACGGTGTCAATATTTTTTTAGTACACCAGATCCGGATTTCGACAATAAATGTCTCTTCAGTGATGTTGGGGATCAAAATGGTATTTGGAAGGCCATATAAAAAGTACCCTCATTTTTAGAACGACTCTTGAATTTTAAGAGTCAATATAGGATGAACAGATCATATAAACCGGAGGGAAAATATGATACAAGCCCAAACGAAAAATATAAACGAGTCTAAATTGAAAACTACGTTCAAACCTATGATTGCGTTGGATAAAAACCGCAATTTTTATACGTGTGCATGTAAAACAAATTTCGTTGTAGAAGGGTCTAAAAACAGCACAAACAACATTTTCCAAAAGACCAAAAAAGTGAAAAAGTATATTTAAACAAAACACATTTGACTAACAGGTCGAACAACTGATGTTCTTTAACCCTGCTGACTGCCATTGGCGATTGCCAAATAAAATTGATTACAAGATGTAACAAAATGGATCTTAATATAAATTTAATACTAAACAGAAAAAAAAAATTAACTTGTGGCCACGATGTTATGCCACAAACATATATATATAAGTACGTCTGAGCTAGTGACAACTCTACAACAGATTTATCCATCGGATCACCAGCAGTGATGGTGATACATGGCTGTGTACATTATGTATATACAACTCGTCTAAACATCAACCCAACATTGTGGGAAGAGTTGTATATATATATAACATCTAGATTTATAAAATCCTTATCTTTTTTAAAAGCTTATAAAAAGCCTAACTCTTGAATGGTAGATGCAATATTTGTATTTTAAGGTCCAGAAAATTGAGTTTAAATTTCAAAAGATTCAGTCGGCTTGTTTCTTATTGTTTGGAAACCACAAAATGTGACAGATAAATGAATATCTGTATCACTATATACCTCACCTCATTGAGGGGTGGGTTTAAAAACCCTAAGTCATGGCTACATAAAGACGGTATTTATATCAATTAGACAAACAGACTACATATAATATGTATTAATATTTCTACTTACAAATTTTTCAAGTTTGTAATCGTTACATTGTTGTACATAAGCCTGAAATGTTACAGGTTTTTTCTCAATAAATCTTGTTGGTTCAATAATTTTGTCATTTTTCTCTACAGCAACATGTATATGGTTTTTACATGGTGATGATGAGGCAGTTCCAATGGTCAATCCTGCTGAAATCTGGTGGAATATAAAAATATCAGGCAATTAGTTTTCTGGTTTGAATTGTTTCAGTTTTTCATTACAGGACAATCAATAGGTTCCAATGTGGTATTGCTGAAGGTAGCACAGTGACAATCTACCTCATTTAGTCTCTTGTAAAGAGTTGTCTTATTGACAATGATATCATATTTTCTTACTTCCATATCTATATCAAAGTGTCCAAGATATAGGCTTTCAACATTTGCAGACACAAAAATACTTTTAATTAAAGATGGGGTATGATTGCCAATGAGACAACTATCCACCACAGTTCAAATAAAGTGAAAGTAAGCAATAATAAGCCACAAAACAGCCTTCAACAATGAGAACACCCACCTTGTAAAGATGGGAAGAAAAGTCATTTCTTAGTGTCCATTTACACTTGTCACAAAGAAATGCATTTAATAGCCAATTTTTAAAATGAAGTCCATTATTATTTTTTTAAAGTATTACTTTGAACTAATGTGCACATCTCCCTAAATAAAAATGTCTAAAAATATTGTTTGTCATCTCAATTTGAAGTTTTTGTTTAATTACACTCTAAACATCAAAAACAAGATTTAATAAGGATGCTGACTGTTTACAACACATTGTGAAAGACCAATATCAAATTGGGCAACTAAATCATATCTTTTGCAACATGTATCAACATTTTATATAGTGTATTCTATAAAATTATATAATTTCTTACCATGTTCTGGATGTAGTCATCATCGCTGGGATGAAGGATGGATTCTTTTGGTATAACATTTGAAATGTATATTTTAGCATTCTTGAAAGAATCATCTGCTTTTATCATAACCTCATTTCGATTATCTGTTAACATTATATACCCAGAGAAAGGCGCTACAACCTGAAAAACAATTTCCACATGATTTTTTTTTTAAGAAAACGTTTGTTTCATGTCCCAAATAACTAAATATATATTCTTATCATATATTTCTTGACTTGAATGATCACAGGGCAGAATAGTATATTTATATAAAATAAAAGAAGTGAGTTCCAATATTGTCTCTGCATTGCATATATTCTATCTATACAAAGGTCAAGAACTAATAAACTTTTTTGTTTGTTCTTGAAACTTTAAACAAATATATTCGAGAAATAAAGGGTTGAGAGAAAGTACAATGCAATTTTCAATATAATTGGTACATCCAAAGGAAATAATTGTTTTATCACTTACTCTTGAAAATGCCTGAGACATTGCTTCCATAAACTTTTGATACAAATTTGATAAGAATTATAAACATGGGGGCACATACAATGCAATTTTCAAAAAAAAATAATATTTCCAAGGGTCATAACTCTTTTAAAAATATATTATCAGCACTGTTTTTAAAACTTGTCTGAGACATTGCTAATATAAACCTATGAGATATAAGTTTTATAAAAAAGTAGAAAGATTTGTACACTCGAGAGTGGATGAAAAGATGCACAAAACCCCAGAAAATGGACATCAAGTGATTTTTCAGCTCATGCTCACAATGGCCCTTTTTTGAAAGGTGAGATAAAAAGTATAATCAAAACTTACTTCTTCTCCTTCCTCAATTAAAAGATCAATTCCTTTCTTTGTGTATTCTGGATCCCCACTCCATAGCCTAGATGGAAAGAATCCTTGTCCTTTACAACCATCAGTATCCATTCTTATTGTCCTTGGAAAGTCGGGATGTGCTTTGGTTCCAAAAATACCATCAATCAAAGATTTTCCCAACTCATACCTGTAAATCAAAACTTAAGATATTCTGTTCTCACAATGCAAATTTCAAATTTTACAAAATAATCAGGTAAATGTGACTTGGTGGTGTGAATATTTTTGTGAACTGTTACTTGTCAGCTTCAATGTTAGTATGTTCATGAACAAAGGGGTGCAACATGTGGAGCAGGATCTGCTTACCCTTCCGATGCACCTGTGATCACCCCCGTTTTTTGGTGGGGTTCGTGTTGTTTAGTCTTTAGTTTTTTATGTTGTGTATTGTGTACTATCATTTGTCTGTTTGTCTTTTTATTTTTTTGCCATGGTGTTGTCAGTTTATATTCAATCTATGAGTTTGACTGTCCCTCTGGTATCTTTCGCCCCTCTTTTATATGAAATAAACATCTTACACTCTTCAATATTTGAAAAATATTGAGAGTTACCTTTGTTCTACTGTATTAAACTCACACAATTTAAAAGAGGATGAACTAATCTAACAAATAAACCTTACCCTTTCTTTAAAACAGCAAAAGCTTCTTTAACGGACTTGAAGACACCAAATGTAGACTCATAGGCATCAGCAAAAGGACCAGACAGGTTTTTAAGAATGGTGTTAAATGGATTTGACAGTTCCTCTAAAGTTGTAACAATATCTTGAATGATACTTTCTCTTACTTTGGACTGAAATATGAATAAAAACAATCACATTAAAGATCTACACAATAAATAGAAAAGTCAAAGATAACTTATTCATGATTGACATTTGTTGTGCAATTCTTACCTCTAGAAAGTACATGTAGTTATTCACAAGAATGCAAATAAAACCAGATGTACACTAGCATGTTATTAGTCTTTAAAACACATTACATAGCCTTCATATGCGATGTTCCAATAAGCAAGAAAGCTAACTTGATGCTTTTATGAAGTTTTAGCATTACTTATATCTTTATTTCATTTGCTTTATGAATATAAGTCTTAAAATGGAAATATTTTTTTTTAAAACAAAATAAAGAAAAACATTTAGTCATGTCATCTAGTTTCATCCATGTATAGCAATAAAAAGTTTTGTGCGCTAATCCCTAAAGGGATTCGAATACAAGGAGAGATCCATCTACCATTGGCAGAGACACAGATAATCCTAGTAAGATTGGAAAGGAACACACCAACCATTTGTGGGGTTCGAACTCAGTGTGGACGGGCTAGTGATAAAGAAGATGGACTAATAAGACCAATTGGCAAACTATGCCCCAATATGAGAATAAAATGACAACTGCAATATATGTCAGTTACAAAGCAACCCAATAGAACAAATCAAAGAGCAGATTGCTCTGAGGGATACGATTGCCGTTGTTTCATTGACACCGATGTATACATGTAGCTGGATAATATTATTTTTAAAACTAATTCAACTGCACATGTAAAATAGTTACAAAATAGCCAATCCAGGATAAACGTGTATAAACAATGTAATTAGACCTAAAACTTTCCACAGCAGTCACCGAGACTCAGAGTGAGAGAAGGTATTTCACCTCGTACATTATCTTATTATCTTATCACCTATTTTCCTACGTTATTTCTAGGAGGCATCCCATTCCTAACTCTTTAAATATTTAATTTCTTTTGGGTCGGTGATCATGACTCCTTTCCGTACACATTTATCGGTTTAAACTGCATTCGTTTTTAATATAATACGACGTTTATTGACAGAACGAGCTAATACTTGATTTCAGGATTCACGAAAGTTACTTCCGGAAGGCAGACAACTTGATACGATAATATGGAAGATGCAACAACAATAACCCTCAATAGCGGACATATATAGAAAAGATCCCATGAGTTATAAATTAAAGAACCTTAGTGAGCACGCTCACATACCCCACGTCCCCACATTGTCATTGGAGGAATTAAATAAGTATAAGAAAAAAAAATTGTATAAGAAAAAATACTGAATAATAATTTCCTGTCAATATACACATCTACATAGTATGTCCTTATTATCTACAAAATTTCTGTTGTGTGTTTTCAGAGGAGTTGAGATGACAAACTGTTGAAGAAGTACATTGAAGCAAATAAGTTCAAAGAGGTGTAACTCCTAGAAATAAAATTGAATCGTGATTTCCTGTCGATATGCACATCTACATAGTATGTCCTTATTATCTGAAAAGGTTTCATGAAATTCTGTTATGTAGTTTCAGAGGAGTTGCGATGACAAACTGTTGCAGTAGTACATTGAAGCAAATAAGTTCAAAGGGGCGTAACTACTAGAAATAAAATTGAATCGTAATTTCCTGTCGATATGCACAACTACATAATATGTCCTTTTCATATAAAAAGATTTCGTGAAATTCTGTTGTGTGGTTTGAGAGGAGTTGTGATGACAAACTGTTGCAGTAGTACATTAAAGTAAATAAGTTCAAAGGGGCGTAACTCCTAGAAAAAAATTGAATCGCAATTTTCCGTCTACATGCACAACTACATAGTATGTCCTTATTATCTGAAAAGGTTTCGTGAAATTCTGTTGTGTGGTTTGAGAGGAGTTGCGATGACAAACTGTTGCAGTAGTACATTAAAGCAAATAAGTTCAAAGGGGCGTAACTCCTAGAAAAAAAATTGAATCGCAATTTCCCGTCGATATGCACAACTTCATAGTATGTCCTTATTATCTGAAAAGGTTTCGTGAAATTCTGTTGTGTGGTTTGAGAGAAGTTGTGATGACAAACTGTTGCAGTAGTACATTAAAGTAAATAAGTTCAAAGAGGCGTAACTCCTAGAAAAAAAATTGAATCGCAATTTCCCGTTGATATGCACAACTACATAGTATGTCCTTATTATCTGAAAAGGTTTCGTGAAATTCTGTTGTGTGGTTTGAGAGGAGTTGCGATGACAAACTATTGCAGTAGTACATTAAAGTAAATAAGTTCAAGGGGCGTAACTCCTAGAAAAAAAATTGAATCGCAATTTCCCGTCGATATGCACAACTACATAGTATGTCCTTATTATCTGAAAAGGTTTCGTGAAATTCTGTTGAGTGGTTTGAGAGGAGTTGCGAGGACAAACTGTTGCAGTAGTACATTAAAGTAAATAAGTTCAAAGGGGCGTAACTCCTAGAAAAAAAATTGAATCGCAATTTCCTGTCGATATGCACAACTACATAGTATGTCCTTATTATCTGAAAAGGTTTCGTGAAATTCTGTTGTGTGGTTTGAGAGGAGTTGCGATGACAAACTGTTGCAGTAGTACATTAAAGTAAATAAGTTCAAAGGGGCGTAACTCCTAGAAAAAAAATTGAATCGCAATTTCCCGTCGATATGCACAACTTCATAGTATGTCCTTATTATCTGAAAAGGTTTCGTGAAATTCTGTTGTGTGGTTTGAGAGAAGTTGTGATGACAAACTGTTGCAGTAGTACATTAAAGTAAATAAGTTCAAGGGGCGTAACTCCTAGAAAAAAAATTGAATCGCAATTTCCCGTCGATATGCACAACTACATAGTATGTCCTTATTATCTGAAAAGGTTTCGTGAAATTCTGTTGAGTGGTTTGAGAGGAGTTGCAAGGACAAACTGTTGCAGTAGTACATTAAAGTAAATAAGTTCAAAGGGGCGTAACTCCTAGAAAAAAAATTGAATCGCAATTTCCTGTCGATATGCACAACTTCATAGTATGTCCTTATTATCTGAAAAGGTTTCGTGAAATTCTGTTGTGGGGTTTGAGAGGAGTTGCGATGACAAGAAACAGGACTGACGGACAGACGGACTGACGGGTCAAAAACATTATACCCTCCGCAACCCGTTGCGTGGGGTATAATTTATTAATTGAGTGGGAATCTAGAGCCACCATTCAATTTAAAACCCCTTGAATTCAAGAAAACTATACGCATGCACATAATTTCCAAAACAAACCCTGAAGCAAGAACGTATATTAAATGTTTATTAAACGACCTAGATGGTTCTCTATTACAATCTCAAATATCAGTTTCATAACGGTAACATATAAGTAAAACTCCACTTCAGTTCTTATATGACAGAAATAGATTGATCGGAGTTCCGAGAACTCACGCATTTTACCAAAACTGGGAATTCCCTCTGACGTGTTTCTAAATTTATAAATACACTAAATATAAATACAGCTTAATTCTGATTTTCCGTGTTGTTAAAAACACGCATATAAGTCAAGGGAATTATTAAACATGAAGATTATGAAAAGAACATTATAGGAAAGTTGTTTAAGTTCAATCCCTTTGTTTGTTTTTACCTTTTAAAGCAAGACAATCATAAGAATCCGAGATGTTCCTTAATGTTTAGAATAAAGCTATTGACGTGATGGAAATGCTCTGAGCCACCGGTATAAGTCTACAGATTGCTTGAAAGCAATCGTATCCCAAAAAATACAGAATACATATTTTTACTTTTAATATCCGGTTCCTATGCCCGTTAATCCTTTCACTCAGGATGTGTCCCCTTCATTCCTCAACGGTAGAACAGACTTTCCCTATCCCACATGAATTAATAAATATTCAAAGAAATAGTTGTAATGATTTAATAATTTTTTTCATAGGAAAAATGTGATTTATTCCTTAAATTAGGGTGAAGCACAGAACAACCAGTAATATTTGTTGTTGATATTATTGTTAATTACCATGGTTTGATTTCCTTTTGTAAAGCTGGCTATTGGATCTTCCTTGACATCTTCAATCCATTCCTTAGCCCCATCTTTAACAGCCTTCAGTGTAGTTTTTACATCACTTATGATCTCCTTATATTCATCAGTTATGCTCCACCAGTATGGCTTCTTGTCTTTAAATTAAAAAGAGACAGTAAATATACCTAGCCTAGCATATGAAGCCTTATATATATTGAATTATTTGTTTCAAACATATATAAAAAGAAAAACACTGAAGAAAATAAGCTTTACTCAAATTACTTCTGGAAAGGACTTAATTCTCAAAACTAAAAAGAAACATTATTTGTCTTCCTTAACATTGCAGGTTGAACTCACATCTAGAAATTCACCAAATATATATTTTGCAACCTACATTTAAAACGTTTATATTGAATTCTTAATTCTCAATCAAATTTTTGGAAAATATCCTTCATTTGTGTATGTTGGCTCATTCATATTTTTTCACAAATAATAAGATAGAATAGTCTTCACAAATATTTGCAAAGACATTAATCATGTTCTCACCTTTTAAAAGAAAAGATGCCTCTTGAGTTTTCTTTTTCACTTTCAGTGTATCTTTATAAGCTGAAAATACCCTGTTTGTAAAAATAATAAAAAAATATTTGTAAAAATAATAAAAAAATATCTATGTCATTGACTTGATACAGTTTCCCGAGCTTTTTGCATTTAACCAATAAAAATTATGAAAAAGTCTGAGTGACCCGAGAAAGTAAACTGAACGTGAAAAACTTTTGGTAATAACAATGTTGGATTTTACCATTGGAAATAATCTTGGATTATGTAAAGGTCAGGATTATACAATGCAAACACAACTAGAGGCTCTAAAGAGCCTGTGTCGCTCACCTTGGTCTATGTGAATATTAAAGGAAGCAGATAGATTCATGACAAAATTGTGTTTTGGTGATGGTGATGTGTTTGTACATCTTACTTTACTGAACATTCTTGCTGCTTAAAATTATCTCTATCTATGATGAACTTGGCCCATTAGTTTCAGTGGAAAATGTAAGTAAAAATTTACAAATTTTATGAAAATTGTTAAAAATTGACTATAAAGAACAATAACTCCTAAGGGGGTCAATTGACCATTTCGGTCATGTTGACTTATTTGTAAATCTTACTTTGCTGAACATTATTGTTGTTTACAGTTTATCTCTATCAATAATAATATTCAAGATAATGACAAAAAACAGCAAAATTTCCTTAAAACTAACAATTCAGGGTCAGCAACCCAACAACGGGTTGTCCGATTCATCTAAAAATTTCAGAGCAGATAAATGTTGACCTGATAAACAATTTTACCCCATGTCAGATTTGCTCTAAATGCTTTGGGTTTTGAGTTATAAGCCAAAAACTGCATTTTACCCCATGTTCTATTTTTAGCCATGGCGGCCATCTTGGTTGGATGGCCAGGTCACCGGACACATTTTTCAAACTACTAACCCAAAAGATGAATGTGGCCAAGTTTGGATTAATTTGGCCAAGTAGTTTCAGAGGACAAGATTTTTGTAAAATATTACTAAGATTTACGAAAAATGGTTAAAAATTGACTATAAAGGGCAATAACTCCTAAAGGGGCCAACTGACCATTTCAGTCATGTTGACTTATTTGTAAATCTTACTTTGCTGAACATTATTGCTGTTTACTGTTTATCTCTATCTATAATAATATTCAAGATAATAACCAATAAACAGCTGCGCCATGAGCGCATGATACGCCCGACGTCTTGTGTGGAAGTTTTTTATGCAATAATCATAAATAGTTTCTGAGGAAGTTTTAAGTAATAACCTGTTACCATTTATTGTTTTTGAGACACTGCGGGACATGTGAAACCCCCCCCCCCCCACCCTGTTTTTTTTTACAAATATCACTAAAATAAAATTTTGAATCAAACCAAAAAGTATATAGATCTTTAAATTAGTATAACAAAGAAGTGTGTACAGTTTCAAACAATAATCATAAATTGTTTTTGAGATACGGCGCGACATGTAAAAAAAACCCTCCCCTTTTTTACAAAATACTCAATAACTCAAAAATAAAATTTTGAGTCATCACCAAAAAGTATACAGATCTTTAGATTAATATAACAAAGAAGTGTGTAAAGTTTTAAGCAATAGTCATAAATCGTTTTTGAGATACGGCACGACATGTAAAAAACCCCTCCCCCTTTTTTACAAAATACTCAATAACTCAAAAATGAAATTTTGAATCATCACCAAAAAGTATACAGATCTTTAGATTAATATAACAAAGAAGTGTGTAAAGTTTTAAGCAATAATCATAAATCATTTTTGAGATACAGCGCGACATGTAAAAAAACCCTCCCCCTTTTTTACAAAATACTCAAAAACTCAAAAATGAAATTTTGAATCATCACCAAAAAGTATACAGATATTAAGATTAATATAACTAAGAAGTGTGTAAAGTTTTAAGCAATAATCAAGAAACGTTTTTGAGATACGGTGCGACATGTGAAAAAAGCACACCCCTGTTTTAGTTACAAAGTGCTGTAACTCAAAAAGTTTAAATCTTATTTTCACCAAAAAGTATACAGATCATTTGATCATCATAAGAAACAACTATATTAAGTTTCATGAAATTTGGATAAGTCGTTCTGAAGTTACGGTGCGACATGTTTACGCCAGACAGACGGACAAACGGACGGACGGACAGACAGACTGACGGACACCGGACATTTGTATACCATAATACGTCCCGTCAAAATTTTGACGGGCGTATAAAAACAGCAAAATTTCCTTAAAATTACTAATTCAGGGGCAGCAACCCAACAACGAATAGATCTGCACCTGTTTAACAATTTCACCCCATGTCAGATTTGCTCTAAATGCTTTGGTTTTTGAGTTATCAGCCAAAAACTGCAATTTACCCCTATGTTCTAATTTTAGCCATGGTGGCCATCTTGGATGGTTGGCCGGGTCACCGGACACATTTTTTAAACTAGATACCCCAATGATGAGTGTGGCCAAGTTTGGTTTAATTTGGCCCAGTAGTTTCAGAGGAGAAGATTTTTGTAAAAGTTAACGACGACAACGACGGACGACGACGACGGACGACGACGACGGAGACGCCGGACGCCAAGTGATGAGAAAAGCTCACTTGGCCTTTTAGACCAGGTGAGCTAATAAAAGGTAGGACAGTCACTGTGAGGACAGTAGTGTTTTTTTGGAAAGATTTTTGATTCTGCTTATTGAAAAACATCATTTTAACTGACCACGACTGATAATTAAATCAAAGCGCTGTAAGCGCTGAAGGCAGTTAACCAAAAACCAGGCAAACGTAATTATGTGCAGTGGCGGATCCAGAAATTTTCATAAGTGGGGGCCCACTGCCTGCCTAACAGGGGACCTGCTCCAGTCATGCTTCAGTGATTCCCTATATAATCAACCAAATTTTTTCTCAAAAATGGAAAAGGGGGGGGGGGGGGGGCACGGAAAAATCCTCTAAATCCGCCTCTGATTTGGCATTAAACATTCATATATTGTACATTTATGTTTATCTAATGAATTAATTATTAAGGCAAATAATTTATATGTTATCAAGGTTTCAATAGCAATGAATATATAAATGTATATTTTTTATGGTGAGTCTGCAGTGGTACAAGTTCGCAATGATTGTAGTTGTTCTAGTTGGTAGTTAACGTTGGTTTTAGTTGACTGTTAGTAGTACGTGTTGACTTAGTACGAACATGTAATAGTTTGAATGGACTGGTTTCCCTGTAAAGAAAACTGAGTATGTGTTCTATAGTACAATAGTTATGCGACACAAATCAGACAAATGTTCACTACTACAAGGATCAAAGGTGAGGTCTGACTGACCTGCCCAAAGTAAATGTAAATGATTTGTTATATTGTCCCATACATGAATATATATGGTTTGGGGTGGGGATCTCGAGGGTTTTCAAGTTCTCAAACAGGAAGGGATAGGATGACCCCAGGGACTTCCCCTATATGTCATTTGATTTGTTATATTGTCCCATACATGAATATATATGGTTTAGGTGTGGGGATCTCATCGGTTTCCAAGTTCTCAAACAGGAGGGGGTAGGGGGACTCCCCCTATATTTCATTTAATTAGTTATATTGACCCATACATGAATATCAGGGCCGTAACTAGCCTCTTTTAATAGTGAGGCAAAACACCCTTGCAGAGCGTAGCGAGGCGAAAAAAAATTGGCGAGGGGTCTGGGGCCCCCAGAAGCTATGAGAAAAATAACGCAAAATCGTGCATTCTGAGCGTTTCCCAGACTCTTTCTTACATTGAAAAGCAATTAGTTTTTGGCCATTTTTTTTCGATAATATTCTGGTCTCAAAGCAAAAACATAGCTTTTTGGTTTTAGTAGATGTAGGATAAAGCAAAAATTGTAATTCTCATAATCATTAATACCCGATCTCTCTGTCTGTTCTTGTCTTGTATTGTGCTTAGACTGGTGATTTTTTTATGACTAGATTTAAATATAGTGACAGTGCAGTATTATACTTTAAGTACTAGTACTACTGAAGTCGACAATAAGGACCATCTTGACCTTGTTTTACGGTATTTGAAATGATTCTTTTATTGTTGAAGACCCTCCTGCAACTATCAGTTAAGATGAAGAACAGGAATAAAAATTTTGACCATTGATCATTTGTATTTTTTCTATGATAAAAAAGAAGATGTGGTATGATTGCTAATGAGACAACTATCCACAAAAGACCAAAATGACACAGACATTAACAACTATAGGTCACCGTACGGCCTTCAACAATGAGCAAAACCCATACCGCATAGTCAGCTATAAAAGGCCCCCGATAAGACAATGTAAAACAATTCAAACGAGAAAACTAACGGCCTTATTTATGTAATCAAAGCCTTAAAGGCTGTAAAAGCAATTGCTGCCATGTTAATGTTTGGGGACTTTTATTTTTCATCCACATATATACAAGAATTAAACCTGACATGAGTGTTGTCTAGTTAAAAGTAAGAAGGTTTTAACTTTATATAAATAAAAGACTTTAGCAGAAAGTCATTTTTAATATGTTTTATATTTCACAAGGAGACAACACGTTTACCAGGCTAAAGTTGGGGTCAAATATACATGTGCTGAAACATATAACTCAAAAAGAAATCATCATGGATTATCCCCTGGTAGTGTTTGTAACTTCCTTGGCAATAATTTCCTTTATTGATTTAATTTTAACAATTTTCATTATTAATTTATATTTAACCTTTAACACAAATGATTAAGTTCAAACATTTCAACTTTCCAGACGCAAATGTTAAAAAACGGGAAAGAAATAAAATATCTTACAAGACATAAACATGTAAAGAATAAATGTATATTTCAGCTTAATAAAAATATTTTCATAATGTTACTTTGTCATCATTTTTAAAACTAAGTTCCAAACATTATTGCTCAGTTGATATGTGTCCTTCTGATGCGGTACGAGCACAGGCACTTGTTTCTATCCATAGGAAGGTCGATTATCCATATAAATAGTTTTATATGGATAGTCGACCTTCCTATCCATATAAATAGTTTTATATGGATAGTCGACCTTCCTATGAATAGAAACAAGAGATAACTACAATTCTCATGCAATCCCGAAAAGGGGGGTCATCACAGACAAACATGACATTAAATTGTTATCACTGAACTAGTATATATATTGTATAGGGGCCAGCTGAAGGACGCCTCCGGGTGCGGGAATTTTTCGCTGCATTGAAGACCTGTTGGTGACCTTAATTCTGCTGTTGTATGTTTTTCTATGGTCGGGTTGTTGTCTCTTTGACAAATTCCCCATTTCCATTCTCAATTTTATTATACGAACAAGAACAAACAGCTCTACGTTGCTTTGATATTTATCAATTTTCAGGAAACATTGCGAAAAATGATCTTCAATATTTCGAAAACATGTGAAATAAAATTGCTAACACGGTGGACCGTCGAGTGTCAACAAACGTAGTAGACTTGTTCACTGAAAAGACGAGGATAATGGTTTCATCTGACATTTGTTATGCAAACCCAGTTTTGATCATGATATTTAAAAAGACGTACTTTTTTTCAATCTATGTATTAATAAACTAGAAAATTCCAAATTGTAAATATCTCTTCATCTGGACCGACTTGGTATCTACTACGTTTGGACGGGTCCATTTCATTAGTAAGGTGATCGATAAATATTACGGAGTTTTGACAGAAAAGGAAAACGAACTTATTGTTATTTGTTTTCAACAAGGGTTTCGTTCCGCTAAATTATTTGCGCAAATAAAGTTTGTCTATTTTTAGATTACAGGTAATAATTTGACACTACGCATTAACCTGTGTAGTGATTTTGATTTTACGATAAATGTATGAATGAACGATAATTTTATGAATGAACAAGAGCACCTGACCTCTTAAAGAAACACAAATTAAACATAAAAAAACGTATTTATTAGGAGATAATTCAGTTAAATTTTCAATACTAAATCAACAACTGAAATGAATCCATATTTTGTTGAAACATCGTACGAACGGCGGAAAACGGAATCGCATTTATAAAAATGTACTTTTTTTCACTCGGACTTCTATGTTATTTGATAGTCAAACGGTTGACCCTTTAAATACAAAAATACATCTACAAGAACATATTCTGAAACTTCTTAAATCCACTAACTTTTTTTTAAAGTTTCAAGCTATGTATTGCATTAGAAAACATACATAGGTGTTAAAGGATGACTGACCAGGAGCCCGTTTAACAAAATACTATGGCTTGATCTGGGCGGAGTCTCTGATCTGGGTCACAAAGATGGCCATACGCGACGGCATAAAAGCAATTGCTTTAAAAAATGAAAGAAAAACAAATATGTAACACATAAACAAACGACAACCACTGAATTACAGGCTCCTGACTTGGGACAGGCACATACATCAATAATGTGGCGGGGTTAAACATGTTAGCGGGATCCCAACCCTCCCCCTAACCTGGGACAGTGGTATAACAGTACAACATAAGAACAAACAAAGTCAACATTGACTTTGTGTGCGGTTAGGTTCCGTGCACGTTTATTCCATATTCCTTTATTTTCTGTTAAAGGGTCTGAACATGACTTAATGCAAGTTTGACCTTTCAATGTAAAAGGTCATATGGCAATACATTTTTTTCAAATTATTTGATACCGGGAAATTGGTGACCTCACTTTAATTTTAAGCATGTCAGCTATCTATTTTTTTTCTACAAAAAAAAAACGAGTTTTGTATTCTTTGATATCAAGTTCAATTCTCCATGCAGAAACGACCTTTTTTTTCTGTGTCCAGTAGCATCGTATATTCTTGAAATATTTTCTTGCAAAATGTCTGTACATCCATGGACATGCAACATTGCAAAAACCACAGGTTAACAAATAAAAATGAACACTCAGACTATAGTCATAAAGTAGGACAATAAATGAACAAAAGACAAACCCGTGACATAGAAGTATAAACAATAGACCAAAAACTCTGAAAACTTAAAGTAAAATAGAAACATGGATCAGGAAAAACATGCAAGGGCGACACCAGAGAGTGAAGAGAACTTGCTTCTTGCAAGACACTTTCCGTGAAAACAATTTTATATATGAAGACAATCTTTTGTTTCATTTTTTTTTTTTAATTTCTAACATGAGACATTTGCCTCATTTGCCTCAATGTAGTTACGGCCCTGAATATATATTGTTAAGGGGTAGGGATCTCGACCGTTTCGTAAGTTCCCAAACAGGAGGGGGTGGGTCACCCCATGGAATCCCCTTATATTTCATTTGATTAGTTATATATATATAGTCCCATACATGAATGTATATGGTTGAGAGGTCATCCGTTTCAAAGTTATCAAACAGGAGGGGGTAGAGTGGCCCAAAGGACGCCACCTATATATCATATGATTTGCCTACATTCAGGTAGTTATTTGTGAAAATAAAGTAAGAATCTTCCAGCTACTTTAACTGATCCTTCAGTAATATGTTTACACTTTAAAAGCATCTTAAATGCATTATCAACATTTATCACTGATAAAGAAAATTTAAACTGTGACCAGGAACATATATATTGTTAGATATACTGTTCCCAGCTGTCACATTGTATTGGATTTTGACATTAAAATTTGTCAAAAGTAATTTTGAGTTTCTGTTTAAAATATTTTCTGCTTTTTCTTTCTTTTACATATATCCTTTGGTTTTCAATTCTAGTGTTTATATTCATTTACCATGCATAGATGTATTTTGTCACCTGCCTAGATTCGCCAAAAACCCGGAATTACCCTTATCCGCTTCCGGAATCAGATCCGAAATTGTAATTGTCTTTTCACGGCAGCCATTGTCATTGTGTTCCAATGTTGTTTTTGTCAGTCAGATACGATTTTACTCGTATTAACACATTTTTTGTCGGCGATTTTCTGTATATAGCTAGCGATTGAACAAAATTGACATCGCTGTCATGAATAATAATGATTAAAATAAGTTTTGAGATCGTTGATTTGGAGACTTTGGCAAAAAGGTTTGCAAAGCTATTTTTTATTTTCTTTCAAGTGGAACTGAGACTACTATAACTGTGATATAGTTGTCTCAAAGGGGAAGGCCCGTCAGGCGTGGCTAGTAACCAATTCGAAAGTGGAAGATCGCGGACCTCGGACCACCGCTAATTTGAACCCCTGCCTCCAAATTGAAAAGATACGAATTTCGTCTTCTAATTTGAAATTGCCGCCAACAGCATGAACAGTTGAACTTATTATATAATAGACTACTGACGTAGTTGTACTACGTATTGACGACAAACAATATTCCTACGACTTTTGCCATTTGGGAAATCTTAACTACTTGTCTTAAAAGATTTTCGGCGATTAAATATTTCGTACAATTGTTTTTTGACATCTTAGCCAAAAGCACAGGCGATAATAAACTACATAAGAATTCCTAATGAGCACTACTTCCTATGTGCAACTTCAAAACTTTTGGGAAAATCGACGACCATTTAACGTTTTTATGGTAATATTTTTTATATTCTAGAATAAAAAGTATTAAAAAAGTGTTCAATTAGTTATATATAACATAGTAGCCAGCTAGATAATAACAATGGCAAGTATTTCAGCATTTTTTTGGGTAGACCACAAATCTAGGGTGCTCGCATAATGCAGATTAACTGCATAAAAAATTTTGGACAAAAAACATGGTGCCTTTTTGACATGAAGGTGACTATACATATTTCTTAATTTATTGCAACTTTCTGTAGTTTTAGTTTCTGTAACAAACAAGTTTATTTCCTTAGGTTAAGGAGTTATTTTTTAATTTTTTAAATCCTTTTCATGTTTTTTTTGTTTGTTTTGTATTTGTTATCTACTGTCATATTTTTACAATATTACTAGAATACACCCGTGATATCGCGGGTCCGTGACTGAATTAAAGTATATACCTATGCGCAAGCCTTATTTTAATATTAGTATTGTCATCTGATAAAGTCATGCCGATTATAAGATACGCAGTTTTCTCTGCTTTCAAATCTTTCTGTTTGAATCCGTCGAACTGGAACTTATCAATTATTGGTAGTATTAATTAGTTGGAAAACAAAAGGTCCTGGAATGGAATATTTATAATCAACAGCATTGTCCTATATTAGTTATAAAATTGAATTCTTTGATTCACTGTTTTACGTCATGCCCGCTAACAAATTGAAAACTGTACCTATACGCCTTATTTTAGTCCAGATTTTTAGTATTCGTATTGTTATCTTAGAAAGTTTTACTGATTAAAATGCTACAATATGTGAATATGACCCGTGTATATAGCATATTAATCCTGAATACACCGTTTGGTGGTGCGCCTGTCAGATGCGGAACGTACAAATAAGGTAATAAGTAACAGGTGAAATACTATTGGTATCGGTATCGGACTCAACCCGGAACTTCTCAATTATTGGCAATATTAATTATGTGGAAAACAAAAGGGCCTGGAGTGGTGTAATTTTTAATCTACACCTTTGTACTATATTAGTTATATATAAAGTTGAATTCTTTGATTCGTCATTTTTACGTGATGACGGCTGACAAATTGGACCTCGTAATTTTAGTATTATAGATATATAAAGTAGTTAAATATTTGAATTTAAATTAAGCAATTTTATTCAGAGTATAATATGGATTTAAAGAAAAATGCAATCAATTTACAAATATTTCCAATCAGGTTAAATGATCAAATGGTCTTTTTGGTTGGTAAAAATCAGCGAGAGAGAGAGAGAGAGAGAGATACACAATATCTATCAAATTACAGCAGATCAAGTGTTCCTTGTTATTTTACATTAATGAAATGAAATTTCTTCGTTACCTATTCTGACATTCTTTTGAACTGAGTTTTACTGTGTGTACTACTGAGTGTTTATTTTTTCTACACTGGCTAGAGGTAGAGGTATAGCGGTAGGGTTGAGATCTCGCTAAACATGATTAACCCTGTCACATTTTTGTGCCTGTTCCTAGTCAGAATCCTCTGGCCTTTGTTAAAATTGAGAATGGAAATGGGGAATGTGTCAAAAAGACAACAACCCGACCACAAAACAGATAACAACAGAAGGTAACCAATAGGTGTTCAATGCAGCGAGAAATTCCTGCACCCGGACGTGCCTTCAGCTGGCCCCTAAACAAATAAATATATACCAGTTCAGTGATAATGGATGTCATACTAAACTCCAAATTATACACAAGAAACTAAAAGTAAAAATAATACAAGACTAACAACGGCCAGAGGCTCCTGACTTGGAACAGGCGCAAAAATGCAGCGGGTTAAACATGTTTATGAGATCTCAACCCTCCCCCTATACCTCTAGCCATTGTAGAAAAGTAAAGGCATAACAAATAATACTCATATTAAAAGTCAGTTCAAGAGAAGTCAGAGTCTGATGTCAGGAGATGTAACAAAAGAAAATAAAGAAAATGACAATAATACATAAATAACAACAGACTACTAGCAAATAATCTTGTATGATTTTTAATTTTAGTTCATTTATAAGTTTTGGAGTTAAGTATGGCATCCGTTTTTATTGAACTAGTATACTTTTTTTGTTGAGAAGCCAACTGAAGTCTGTCTCCCGGTGCTGGATTTTCTCGCTGTGTTAAAGACTAATTTGTGGGCTTTAGTTGTTTTCTCCTCTTTAGTCATTTTTTTGTCTCTTTGACACATTCCCCATTTCAATTCTCAGTTTTTGTTTTAAATTTTCCATGGTATTATTTGATTTAAAAACCTCCTTTAACTAGCTTATAAAGTGATGACGACCTCAAGCTGTGTGGATAGGACAATGTTTTTTTAAGGAGATTCAAATTAAAACTGAATAAAACAATATACAATAAACTTACTGAAAAACTCCTAGTCCAATCTTAAAAATGGCAACCTTTGGATTCTTCCCAATGATCTTAAATCCTTCAATTATCCCTACTACACCTTTGTATAGCTTACCACCAAGCACTGGTAGCTTAACATTGATGGATTCATCTAACTTCTAAAAAAATTAATAAATACAAATTGTTACAAGACAAACTAACCCTTAAGTTTTTTTTTTTACAAATAACAAAGGAGAAGGTGCCATAAAGGCCCACTTTAGCCTAAAAATTGAAATATAAAAAATTCATGAATAACAATTTTAACCTTGTAACTTTTTGTGTGTTACATATAAAATGACTACAAGACCAAATTCTAATAAGTGAAGCAAAACAAAATTTTAGGCTCATGCTTAAAAAATTTAGAAATACCTAGATACAATGAAAATTCGTGACAAGTATTCCTAGATACAGATCTACTGCAAAACCATACCAAAGTTTCTCAAGCCCAATATATAGGTTATGATGGGAAAATACTAACAAACTATGTTGTATCAACTTACAAATATTTGAGGGATGAGATATTACTACATCTTCTAATGATTCTGAATCTGCAAAACTGAACTCAATTTGCTGAAGTGTGATATTGAATACATGATCGTTTTAAAATGTATTCTTCTGTTTAAGAGTTATTTAATTTGAAAAAGAAAAAACTGTGTGCAGAGCTTATCAATTAATTTTTCTAAGCATACTTTTTAGATGAACAAAAGGAATCAAAATCTTTTAACCACTTCCAGTATGATGTATACTCACATTATAAAATACCATGACATCATTTTTTATGGCATTAAATAACTTTTCAACTCTGTGAACCACACTTTTAACCTTTTTAAAGAAGGCAGGTAGCTGATTCTCATCAAATCTTCCTATAGCTGTCACAGCTTTTCTTGCTCTTGAACGAAGGTCAGCCACCTAATGGAGACAAACGGGTTTCTAATAATATAATATTCTTAAATGGGTATAATTTCATGATTTAAATCCTACTTTCTAAAAGCAAATCACAAATGTTGTTTTGTGGTTGCTAATAATCCACTGTCAATGGAGTATTTTCCTGTACTCATGTAATCCAAGCAAATTAGTATCCGATGAATAAGACTAAATCCACAGTACAATAAGTTTTATCTTTTTCTAAACAATGGACAAAAATTAAACGTAAAGTAACAAAACCTCCTTTTACAATATGTGCATTTGTTTTTGACATCTTCTTATTGTACTTCAAATAGTAAGTAAAATTGACTGTGTGAAAGTGCTTATTTTTATTTAATTAATCTTTTTTATTATTAAAATATAATAGAATGACATTTTAATGACATAACAACTAGAAGGGTCATACCTTATGAAGAGTTTTAAAGTAATTAAAGTAAACGTGTTGATTACCCCGACCATACGCATATGGTCGGACCATATGAGTATATACCCATATGGTCATGACCATACGCGTATGGTCCAAATACTCATATGGTCCAGAACATATATACACACGAACACTTACCTTTTCTGGAAGAGATTTTAAAGCTTCAATTAAGTTGTCTATAATCCCTTTGATGCCTTTCCCGCTTATTATTTCTTTGAACAGATTTATTCCCTTTTTAATACCAGTCACTATATCTTTTATCACTTTATCAAATCTTAGAATCATGTTGATAAGTTCCTTTCCATTTCCTTCCTAAAAATAATCCAAATATTCAATAGTTTTGAATTTTAAGGCGATAATTGATATTTGTATTGCATGTTGCTTTTTTCTTTCTTTTCTTGTTTTATTTATATAACTTAATGTATCATGGAACACAAGAAACCTTTTCTTATTCATACTGAAATTGTTGCTAAAGAGTAAAATGAAATATTCAAAGTTGTTCAATCTGAATTTATTAAAATGACAGAAGGATATCTTTAGATGCATAATATATGACTCAAAATTAAGTCCTGAGTTCAAAACTACGGAAAAGCATGTCTGATTATATCTAGAATGAAAGGGACCTTACCTTCACCAGTCCAAACCACAATATAAAGTTTAGAGGAAAGTTGTTTCTAATTTTATGAGTTTCAGAGTTTAGTATGACATCCGTTATCACTGAACTGTACACATTTTTGTTTAAGCTTCTTTTATTCTTTCAATACCTACCTGAAATAAGTTGAAGTTATAAGTTGTATTTCCTTTAAAACACAGTCTTGCAATGAACAAATTAACATTAACACCAATCATTCCTAGATGTACAGTTGCATAAGCTTCATCATGAGCACTGACTTTAAAATGGCCACTCAAAGGAGCTGTTAAAATATAAATGAAAAAAATTATATTACAATTTACATTTTGAAAAGAAAACAAATGTTCTGTCTGTGAATTTAAAACATTCAATGTAAGAAGTTGTAACAGACAGAAGCTGCTGTTTGTATTCCCCTTGAAGAAGAAAATTAACGAAGCAGACAACAAATCATTTTTTTTCATATTGTATGAAAAACAGAAGTAATTCAATCCTACAAACCAAATATGAAATTCCAACTCGACAGATTCTCTGAAATTTTTTATCAACAAGTCATTATTCCACAAGTAAGCATTTTACATAGCTCTCCTGTTTCATTCTTTTCTAATTCAAAGCCACTTAAAGCAACTTCCAAACATATCATTAAATTGGTTGTACTTGCAACCAAACAGAAATAATCTAGACATTATAATGACATTGAGATGAGAGCCATCTCTGTGGGCCCTGCTGTGAAAATGTGTTGCAAAAAAATGTATCTTTACCCTAAGACATGGAGATTGTCAACTGAAACCAGAGTTTCTGACCTTGACCTTTGACCTAGGAAGTTGTACATAAATTATGACACACCCTCTGGTGTTGGTTAATATACATGTACATGTCAAGTATAAACTTTGAAATCAAAACGGTTCCCAAGATATATTTGTTACGGACTGAAAGACTGATTGCAGACAGACTGAACACAAGCCATGAGACAAAGCATTCTTACCAACTACTTACCAACTTTAAGGTCCAAATAATTTTCAATGATGATTCCGAATGAGGCACCTAATTCTTTATTCCCCACCTTCTTTAGCCAGTCTACACTAGGTGTAGCTATTCTGAATTTGAATCCATCCTCCCAGAATCCTCTCTTCTGTCTACGGTGACCTTGAATCTCAAATATGTCCGTTTCATATGGATCAATTATGCTGCTGTTATTCCCAGGCTGTCTATATTGAAGGGAGAAAATAACTTATAACAAGAGGCTGTCACAACGACAGCAAACCAGATTTATTAACATTTATTTGTGTCCTGGCAATATCACAAGAACCATTACTGATGAATGGTGAAAGTGAAAATCGTCAATATCAAATTTGACCTCCATTTTGTCATCAGTATCAACATATTAAAATTTGAAAAGCTTAGATTGAATGGTTCATGAGTAAATGCAAAAACGTGAATGGAAACGCCATTTTACAATCTTTCAAGAACCATAACTCCTGAACGGTAAAAGTCAAAATCGTCATTATTGAACTTGACCTCTATTTTGTCATCAGTAACAACATATTAAAATTTCAAAAGCTTTGGTTGAATGGTTCATGAGAAAATGCACGCACACGACAGGAAACACCATTTTTCAATCTTTCAAGAACCATAACTCCTGAACGGTAAAAGTCAAAATCGTCATTATTGAACTTGACCTCCATTTTGTCATTAGTAACAGTATATTAAAATTTCAGAAGCTTTGGTAGAACAGTTCATGCATAAATGCACGGACACGACTGGAAACACCATTTTTCAATCTTTCAAGAACCATAACTCCTGAACGGTAAAAGTCAAAATTGTCATTATTGAACTTGACCTCCATTCTGTCATTAGTAACAACATATTAAAATTTGGGAAGCTTTGGTAGAACAGTTCATGCGTAAATGCACGGACACGACTGGAAACTCCATTTTTCAGTCTTTCAAGAACCATAACTCCTGAACGGTAAAAGTCAAAATCGCCATTATTGAATTTGACCTTCGTATAGTTGTCAGTAATGACATATTAAAATTTTAAAAGCTTTGGTTGAACGGTTCACGAGTTAATGCACTGACAACATTTGATTGCCGACCGCCCGCCCGCTCGCCCGCCGTACATCCCCAAATCAATAACCGACATTTTTGTCACAAAAATCCGGTTAAAAATTTAGCAAACATCAAAAAGGAAAAATAATTTCATTAAGGTAGCACAATACAAAGATTTTTCATCCCCAACCAGACATCTTTAAACTGATGTAATTCCACTCATCTTTCTTTAAATTTTATAAATGAGGTACCAAAAGAAAGAAGAAGGATTAATCTTCCAAATTGTGATAATTTCATTATGACATAATTATTACATAATTAATTGTTATGTAATTAGTTGCCATATTGTGATGTCCATACTTGAATGAATTTAGCTTCTTCGTTATTCATAGCATCCCAAAATATTTTATAGATTCTTGCACAACACATTTGACCTCCAAAACTGTGTCTCAGATTTTTCCTATTGTATTTCATTCTCTCATAAATCTACAATGAAATTTGCAACAATAATTCATAAGAGACCGCTAAATTCAATTGGGTATAAAATTTGTTCTATTGATGTTTTTTGGAAATCTGAGACACAGTTTTGGAGGTCAAGCTGTGTTGTACCAGAATCTTTTAAATATTTTGGGATGCTATGAAGAACAAAGACGTTAAATTCATTCAAGTGTGGACATCACAATATAGCAACTTATTATATAATAATTAATTATGTAATAATTATGTCATAATGAAATTATCACAATTTGAAAAATGAATCTTTCTTCTTTCTTTTGGTACCTCATTTATAATATATAAAGCAGGATTAAATGAATTACATCAGTTTAAAGTTGTCCGATTGGGAGTGAACAAATCTTTGTATTGTGCTACCTTAATTTCAAAATTGAAGACAGGAAAACACTAAATTGAGTTTTGGAAGGTATGAGAAAAAAACAAATGTGTGACAATTCATATAAGTGGATAACATCCAAATACCAACTTAAAACTAGACAAAGTGATGCCATCACACTCTACTCTGTAGTAACTGCATCATAAAAAAGTCAATGTAGGACTAATTCTTTGATATATTATTGTGTCTGGGAGATTTTAAAATACACAAAATTGAGCATGCATATATGGTAGTACATAGGTTTATGGATAACTGTAGGTGGAGTATCAATACAATTACTGCACAAGAGGAGGATGAATATAGTAAGAAAAAAAACATGTTCTACAGACATATGTATATTTTATTCCTTAAAGTCTTATATTTAATTTACCTGTTATTTAACGGAGAAATCACTTTAGATTTTGGATGTGCCTGATATAATAACAATGCCTCATATCTTACATTTTCATCTTCATCATATAGAGCAGTTTCAAGCATCCTATCTGCTGCCTGAAAAAATTTAAATGTGTTCATCAACATTTTAAAAAAAACACAGATAAAAAACTATTTTCTATTAAGTTGATTATGAATGATTGAGGTTTTTTGTCCCCAGTCAGGTTTTCCTTATTCTATTTTTTGTAAATTAAACAGAAATTCTTAATAAAAAATATGTGACACAGTAGAACTCAACATTTTTAAGTCCAGACAAAGTATGATAAAATCAGCCCTTCATACAGAAGTCAATTAATTTGCAACAAACATTACAAGTAGACGGCCAACTGATTGTTGGATACTACTTAATGGAGAGTTCTATAAATTGACAAGGGGTAATCTTATCTGTAGGTTAAATTCAAATTAAAAGGAAATACACATAGATTCTGTATTTCTATTAGAACTCAGGATTTAATGTTAGACTTGACTTAATTATCATATTATATTTACCCTCTCATGTTCATATTTTCGTAGCGCATTGAGTCCAGCTCGTTTTATCCAGGGAGAATTTGTTGTATTGACATGAGAAACAATATAATCATAGGATGAGTCCATTCCAGCATTGCCTAAAGTCTCAAGCAGAGTAACCTTCCAATGGTCATGTTCTACTTGCTGTTCATCTGTCTGTATAGCTCTCTTTACTTTGTATGTCCATGGATCTAAAATGTACAAGTAACCTCTTTTTCAAACATGACTGGACATAAATTTATTAACAAATTAAAGTTTTATATGGTTAATTAAATCTTTTTTGTTGAATATCATTTTATATGTGTTCTGTAGGTCCAAACAAACATAAATAAAGTATTATTGAAAATTTGAGCCAGTTGGACATGAATTCATTAACATATGACACAGAAGAATCACCTACCTGAACAGAAAATTAGTTGATCTAGAATTTTTGGGACTATAATTGTCAAAATCTTTACAAATTTCACAATATCTGAAGAAGGCTTTTTTGAATCCTTTCAAATATTTTAAACAATGGCAGGTTTCACAAGTAAAAGCTACATATAAATATGGTTTTCAGAGTTGTTGTTTTAAAGTCATGGGATCTAAATTCATTAAATCTTGGTATTTTATTTTTCATAAATGTATATCAAGTTAATATGTGAAACACATGTCAATGACTCCAAACACCAAAAACCTAATATTGGTTATCAAAAAAACACAAAATCAAAGCAAGAATCAAGGATTTGAGTAAGTGAAGGCACAAAATGAAAAAAATGGAAAATTGGAAAAATTGGAAAAATGCTGATCAGAGCAACTCAGAAATAAATTCAGAACTAGTTTCAAACAAGATGTGTAGGAACAACACTTATGATCCTGTTCCTTAAAAAAAAATTTGACTAAAGGTGCATTTATAATGAAATGAACACTGTAAATATGAATACTATGGATTCATTTATTTTCGTGGGTATTAATTTTGGTGGATTGAGGAAAACTTGCAGTTTCGTGGATATTTGATTTCGTGGTTTTGCCTATCTCTGTATACAAAGCCTATAGAAAATTTGTAATTCGTTGAATGTTTGAATTCGTGGTTTAACTGTTCCCATAAAGCACACAACAATAGGTATTCTACAAATAATAATGAATCCGCAGTAAGAACTATATTAAACAAGAGATTGGTAACTCTATTTGATGGCTGTGACTATGAAAATATCATACAGCTCTCTTGCTATGTTTCAATCTTTAATTCCACATACTGATATACTGTGAAAGAATTTTTATTCATGGGGTACCAATTTTCGTGGTTTTCGTGGGTGACTTTATCCCTGAATTTAAGTGTCCAATGAAATAAAACAACCATTGTCCAAATAAAGACATGGAAAGATCACCATCGGTAGGTTTGACTTCTGATGTGGTCTAGTCTACGATAACATATTGAATAGCGCCAAATCTGAGAATACACTTTAATAGCAGTCACAGAACTACAACCGCATGCATGATTATACTCATTTAATCTTTAATAACCTAAAATGTACAACTTTTGTTTTTGATCGATGAAAGTCAGATTTCCAGTATTGATATGCTAGTATGATAAAGTGTTCATTTTATATCCTCATAGTTCTCGTACATATAAGAAATAATAATTTCATGCTGGTCTTGATTTTGATAAGAATTATTTGACAATTCAAGATACGTTTATAGCATTTGTTTATGTTACTGTTTTCTTTAGGTGACATGTTGAATGGCCTAATTAACACCTTTGATGATCTATAATCTGTTGATCACTTTATCATGGGTTAATAAGTGTTATCACTACGCTTTACACGACTCAATGTTTACTTTTGCAATTTCCTTCAATCCAGACTATTTGTAACCTTCGTTTCTAAAGACTTCAATTTTTCATTTTTTTTTATTTAGAAAACTAAAATCCACGAATTTAAAAACTCATGAACATGTAAATATTGCTAAAACCATGAAAATTGATACCCACGAATTAAAGTACTTTCACAGTAATCCTTCTCTTTTGATTTTCACATTCACAGATTACAGTGAGTTGACTGTTAGTGTTGCTCTCCACCAATTGCAACTCATTCAAAATTTTGACCAAATTGCAATTTGTTTTATTAAACCAAATTGTTCAACTGGTCAGAAAATTGAACAAATTGTTCAGTCAAAAGGTGATAAAATAAAATAAACTTACAATCCTATAAGACTTTAACTCCACTTTAATGATGTTGTGACAAAAATTAGTTTATCAGTTTGTATAGTTATATTATATTCATTTCCATGCTGAAGGGGAACTGTTTATTTTGAATTGCTATTAAATTGTCCAAACTAAGGTTTCATATAGTTTTTCTTTCTAAAAGTATTCTATCTATAATACTAAAATTACGAGGTCCAATTTGTCAGCCGTCATCACGTAAAAACGACAAATAAAAAAATTCAACTTTATATATAACTAATATAGTACAAAGGTGTAGATTAAAAATTACACCACTCCAGGCCCTTTTGTTTTCCACGTAATTAATATTGCCAATAATTAAGAAGTTCCGGGTCGAGTCTGATACCGATACCAATAGTATATTCACCTGTTACCGATTACCTTATCTGTACGTACCGCATCTGACAGGCGCACCACCAAACGGTGTATTCAGGATTAATATGTTATATAGTATTACATTGGTCATAATCACAGGGTTGACACTACTTAATTGTCAAATTGTTACCTATTGTAGTATTTTAATCAGTTAGACTTTCTAAGATAACAATACGAATATTAAAAATCTGGACTAAAATAAGGCGTATAGGTACAGTTTTCAATTTGTTAGCGGGCATGACGTAAAACAGCGAATCAAAGAATTCAACTTTATTTATGACTAATATAGGACAATGCTGTTGATTAATCAAAGAGCTGAAAGCTCTGAAGAAAAATGACGCCACTGTCTCTAATATTGGGATAGTTTTTATGCAAGTCTTGATTTTCACATACCTTAATTAGTTAAACAATGCAACATGTCTCGCAAGCATATAATTGATACTTGTATATGAGTGTGTGTGAAGTGAAGGTGACAACTGGCTGTTTTTTTAAGATAAATGAATAGGTCAAGACTACCTGAATTTGTACAAATAAATACCGTAGAAAGGCTTGTATATTTCTCACTGGTACATAGTCTGAACCGGGGTCCGTTCGCGCCCCATTCACATTTGCCCCCACTCATGTTCGCCCCTTTCACTTTCACACCCTACATGTTCGCACCCAATCTTAATTGGTTTTGTGTTTAATAACTCTGTAAGCAAGTGTTTTCTTATAAGTATAATTGTTGTCATTGTCTCAAAATAAAGTGTTGATCATGTTTTGGATAGGGTATTGTTAAAAATAATAATAATCCTTTCTAAATAAAGTGGTATTTTGTCAACGTTTTATTTTGTGTTGAATAACTCTTAATCATGTTTTGGTTAATGTATTGCTATAACTTTGTTTCATTGACTTGTTTCAAAATGAAGTGAGATTCTGACTATGTTTTTTTCTGTGTGTTGAATAAATTTTATCATGTTTTGGTTATAATAGTGGATTGCTATATTTTGGTTCCTATATTTTATTGCTTCGTTGTTTCAGATCAAAGGGACCAAGCTGTTAAAAACAATTATCTTTTGTGTTTTTCCTTTAAAATCTTCAATGTTTTACTCATATCAAGTTATAAATACATTCAGTATTTACACCAAAGCAATTTAAAACAACAATCATGATTTTCCAATTATTCAACTTGAATTTGAATTAAAATTGGGCGCGAATGAGTAGAGTGCGAACGGACCTTGGGTGCGAACGTGTAGGGTGCGAAAGTGTATTGGGCGCGAACAGACCTGATACCACAGTCTGAACCCCCTTCTCCCACAAAATATTAAGTAAATAATCTTTTTGTTACTGTTATCAAAGGTCTAATGAAACTCAGGTAATTTCAAACATTTGTCAAAGAATTCTAGTCAAACCAGCACCTGGTTAAATTGGCACCTGGACAAATCAGCACCTGGTTAAATCGACACCTGATATAGTCAATTCGTCACCCATGTTAAATATATATTTTTAACAGTATTTTAAGCAAAAAGAGTAAAAATAAGAAAGGGGTTGCCAGAATTTTTTCAGTATTTAAGCAAAAAGAGTTAAATACTAACTTTCACATTTTTGGGTGTTCATGTACATTTTGTATATATATTTATTTTTCTCAACTAAATGACTTTTTTGGTGTATTTTCAATGTAATATATATGAGTAGTCCAAATAATTATTACGTCTGGCAAGGCTTTTTTAATTTTATTCTGGGACACCTTCCTATGACCGCAAGGCTATGTTAATTATTTTCTGGGACGCCTTCCTACGAACGTCGTAGGAAGGCGTCCCAGAAAAAAAATAAAATATCCTTGCCAGACGTCATAATTATTTGGACTAATACATGAGATATTGGATATTTTTATGCATTATTTTAACCAGTTGAGCATTTTACGGGATTTTTGGTTTAATGCTGTTTAAACTTTACTGAAAAAAAACAACCTTAAATTTGCTAATTATTTGGCATGAAAGTTTGATTTATTGAAAGGGACTCATAGTTTTCCATTTTATTTTAATAATTGTCTAATTGTTAGAACAACAGTTGGGTAATAAGGGCTTCGTTGTTTACCTTTATACACAACAACATATTCACTTTGGTTTCCTTGTTTACCTAAATACACAACAACATATTCACTATGTACTTGGTAACAGTTATTAATTAATTGAATAGAAAATATTATAACAAATATTATTGGATGCCGAATTGACGTCAAATAGGTGCCGATTTGACTAGATGCCAATTTAACCAGGTGCCGACTTGACTTGTACGTTTCAATTCCTCTGCGATCGTTTGCGGTATTTTCTTGAGAAAACCTATTTTCCATCATCAAAGAGAAGAAACTGCTTGAAAATGATTCTGGAACGCTTCATGATTGTAAAAATAAGTTTAATTCACTCAAATAACAATTTTGAAACTTGCGATGTTTAAACAGGAAGTTTCAAAAGCACGTGTAAAAGAAGAAATTAACCGGTGAGAGTGGAAATCCGTACATGACAGATATCACTATAGTACGACTTTGAAAGTAAAACAGTTCCATCCTTTTGTAAAACAGTCTTTAATACACGGGGGGGTCTCAACATGGGATTTTGGGTACAGGTGTGCAGCTGGGATTTTAAAAACACCCCCCATTCATATATTGAATAATTGTGAAATCCCTACCTATACATATATTTCACAGCGAAATCATAACCCATTCATATATTTTATGACCCATTGATATATCACAATCGGTCAATTACTACCTATTGATATATTTCCTCGGTAAAATTGCACCCCATTGATATATTTGACGGATCAAAAAAGGGACCCATTCCAGCGGCACATATGTATATACCTTTATATAGGAAGAGACCCCCCCCGTGCTTTAATATACCTATCACATTAATGTTTGAAGGGTCTTAAGCTTATTCAAACCATATAAGTCGGTATGAAACATCAAAACGGAATGAACAATAACCGATTACGTTTTGTAGTTTACAAATTCTAAACTGGTTCCCGTCAAACTACAACACTTTGTTCGAGTGTAGTGGAATACAAGCAGAAACCAGTTAGTTTGTATAGAATTATGAAACCGAGTGTAAACTGGTTCCTGGCTGATAACTACATCATGCATAATGATAACACAAGCAGATTCCAGTTTGTATGGAAAATAGTAAATACGAAACCAAGCGCGGTAGGCAGAGAAATGTAATGAAGTTCAGGTCGGCAGTAATGGAACAATGACTGCGTCATTTTCCCAAAAAGTACTCCATTCCAGGACCTTTTGTTTTCCAAATAATTAATATTATCAATAATTGATAAGTTCCAGTTCGACAGGTTCAAACAGAAAGATTTGAAAGTGGAGAAAACTGTGTATCTTATAATCGGCATGACTTTATCAAATGACAATACTAATACTAAAATAAGGCTTGCGCATAGTTATATACTTTAATTCAGTCACGGACCTGCGATATCACAGGTGTGTTCTAGTATTTATAAGAATCAGACATTATATGAATTAAAACATTTCATATTCAGTAAAATATGTGTAAAATTGCAATATATGTTTGTAGGAAGTTTCCATGGGGGAGATAATAACTTTTCTTTCAAAAAGTCTTTATTCAAAAGAATAATATTTTAAGTTATCTCCCCTGAAAATTTATCAATAGCATATTGTTATTTCACACACATTTTACTGAATATATGATGTTTTATTTAAAATAATATCTGATTCTTATAAATATAGAATACTTTTAGAAAGAAAAACTATATGAAAGCTTAGTTTGGACAATTTAATAGCAATTCAAAATAAACAGTTCCCCTTCAGCATGGAAATGAATATAATATAACTATACAAACTGATAAACTAATTTTGTCACAACATCATAAAAGTCTTACAGGATTGTAAGCATGTTATATTTTATCACCTTGCACTTTCATGACTTGGTTGTGGTTTTCTACAGCAGTTGGTTCAAATTTCTGACCAGTTGAACAATTTGATTTTAAAAAACAAATTGCAATTCGGTCAAAATTTTGAATGAGTTGCAATTGGTGGAGAGCAACACTAACAGTCAACTCACTGTGAGTGAGGCAAACAAATGAATACATGTACAATACCATGAAGTCCTAATTTCTGATGGACTTGTTCTATGATGTCTGTAGCAGTTTTCTGATCTCCAGCTTTGGATAGTTGATTAACAACGATACCAAGGGTAAGTAATGCTCTCTGATACAGTTTTTCAGTATACAAGGATTTTGACAGATTGCCTCTTCTGAAACATATATCCTCAATGGCAGATACAATACTCTGAAAAATCATTAAAAATATTCTGCTATCCAGCTTTTACATCATCAATATTGCCAAAAAAAATTATTATAGATCATTTATGACTAGTATGTGTTAATCCTTATGACAGTGTTATTCCAAGGGGCTTTGCACTTTCACAATATAAAAGGGCATTTTTCTCTTCAAGTTGCATTTTAAATTTATTCCTTCGATCAGATCATAAGATTTCACTTAATTTAAGGAAACTGAAACAAACTAGCCGTTTAGTGCAATACTCAGTCATTTAAAGTAAAGTTCAGTCAATGATATTAGATGCAGATTAAAATAAGAATTTTACATACAACTATTGTAAGATGAAATATTGCAACCATCTCATTTATTTTGGAAAATATTACTGAAGTTTGTTTTTTTTAATTAGCATTTCACTCCATCTGTGACAGATCATGATTTTTCTTCCAGAACTCACAACTGCAGCATTCTCAGTGATGCAGGTGGGAATAAAGGTAATGAGCAGGATAACAAAGATAGTTAAAAATAAATGGAGAATGTGCCATGTACACAGATGATGTCCCTGCTTGCATATAACATAAAAAAGGGACATAACTCTAGAACGGTATAAGTGATGCTACTTAAATTCAAACTTGACCTGTTGGAAAGCATCAAATAAAGGAGAGAACAATATTTTAATTATTTTCATACTAGGTTGCACTAACAATATATTTAAACTTTTTAGTATTACCTGATGTGGTGGTTTACTGAACTCTGGTATATGTGAAAACAATCTCATAACAAGCTCAGGTTGTGGTTCTTCACAGTAAATAATGAAATTGGCTAGCAAAGTCTCACTAAGATCTGTACATAGACTTGCAAAGGCATCAATCATAATCTCAGTTTTCTCTTGGTCACTTGAGAGACTGAAACAAATTCCATATCATAAATACATTTTTTGAGACAAGGTGTGTGAAAGAAGGATTATAAGAGGGTGGTAAAGGGTGGTACTGAACACGGAAACACGTGAAATAAAAATCGCAAAAACGTAGCACGAAAAATAAAAATCGGGAAAAACGAAGCACGATAAATAAGATCGTAAATATTAAGGAAACAAGTACCAGAAGTTATATCCAGCCGTTCTTGTAGATCATGCAGCCATTAGTAATGAACATGAAGACCTTGCGGTCACCTTTTCGCGTCCGCTACTTGCATCTTTCTTGATAAAAAAATTGAATTCATAGACTAGCAATTTGATGGACTTCATTAATACCATACATATCGCAAAAGCAAAAGTAGAATGGTAACAATATATACATCAATTTCTATAAGTTTACACAAGTTTCAAAAGGTATTATACCACACTGACTTTTTAATCAAATTCGGGTCCTGCACGAGAAATTAAGAGCACTGACACGAAACACGGAAAATAAATAAGGGGAAACACGAAGCACGCAAATCGAGCCAAACACGAGAAAACGAGAAATAAAACGTTAAAACACGAAAATACGTGAAATAAAAAGGCCGAAAACGTTGCACGAAAATAACCCTTTACCACCCTCTTATAAGCATAAAGGTTATGAGGTTCTAAAGAAACATAAATACAAATATGAACAAGATTTCTATGAAAAATGAAATTACTATGCTGAAATAGGCCCCAGATTATTGCAAGTTCAATAACTCCAGTTGAAAAAGTATATAAGGTCACAAAAATATGATGAACAAGAATGTGTCCAAAGTACACGGATGCCTCACTCGCACTATCATTTTCCATGTTCAATGGACCGTGAAATTTGGTAAAAATATCTCATTTGGCTGTAAGATTAGAAAGATCATATCATAAGTAAGATGTGTACTAAGTTTCATGTTGATTGGACTTCAGCTTCATCAAAAACTACCTAGACCAAAAACTTTAACCTGAAACGGAACAGACGAACGGACAGACGAACGAACGAACAGACGAACGAACAAACAGACGAACAAACAGACAGATGGACACACAGACCAGAAACCATAATGCGCCTCTACTATCGTAGGTGGGGCATAAAAATAGTCAAACAAATATGGAAACTTCAGATCATGAATTTTGTAAGAAAGGTATAATATATAATTCCAATTAAAACCACACATTAAAATCAAAATACCAGTATTGTTGATCAAACCATAGTACAATTAATGTAAAGTGTGGATGTATTAATATGACACATTGATATAGTTCCTAGTGTAGATTTCTTATAAATGGTCATCCTTATGTAAAAGATGTGGTATGAATGCCAATCAGACAGCTGTCCATCAGACACCAAATAACAAAGAAGTTATAACTCTAGGTCACTATATGGCCTTTCAACAACGAGCAAAGCACATACCACTATAAAAAAACCCTGCAATGGTATAAAGTCAAGTTTTCTTTAAATAAGTTATATATTTTAGCTATTTATATCAGTTATCCTTCCAAAAGAAATACTTTTATATATCTGTGAATCATCTGATCATCTGAAGCAACTTACAATGGTGTTTTAGTAGTGAAGTATTCTCTAGCTATTCCTGTAAGATGATTATCAGGTAACTGTACTAAGGCTTCTAAAATGTTGTGGAAGCATGTGGAAACCTCAGCAGATCCTGCAAGATTGAATTATGTTATCATATTGTAGTATCTGCTATCTCTGGAGATATTTTAAAATCAACAAGCAATCATATAATTATTTTTCATATTCTTGAATAATGAAAATAGTAAAAGTATCATTCCAGGTGTACATGAACCTTTTTGGCTGTTTCAGATGGTTTGTTGAAAGGAAATTAATTTTGAGAATTAAAATCATCAACCAATTTACAAGTTTTTGTAAAATAAATTTTTATACAAAAGATTTTAACAATTGATTGTCACTGATTGTACAACCAATAGTAAGTTGTTATACACAAACCTTCATCTGGTTCTTGCCTAATACAGTTTACTTTTTTTCTAATGGTTTCTTTCAACTTGTAGATTTTTTGTGCATTATATTCCTTCCGTTCAACCTAAAAAGAAGTATTTAGTATTAAACAAGTATTTTCAACAATAATAAATAAGTTTGGGACTCTTTGTGGATTGTTGTTCACATGAGACAGTGCTCTCTGTGTTGAAGGCTGTAATTTTACCTATAATGGTTTACTTTCACAAATTGTGACTTGGATGGAGTCTCATACACCTTATCGCTAATCAGGGCTAACCCAGCCGCTTGAACTTTTGACACATACAACAATCACTTTTCCTTTGTGGCATCAGATCTTATGTTTTATGACGTCAAAATGTTATGGGAACCTATGTGATATCTAGTCATGGGGGACAAATAGTGATAAAGTGTATTGTCTCATTGGCACTCGTACAATGTCTTCTTATATATATTAATAGAATCAAACAAACACTGTTTAAATGATAACAGCATTGCTACCTTCCATGAGAAAGATCTCCCCTCAGCAGGAACAGCTTATGAGAAGATTGTGTGTGCAATTATTTTCAAACTTAATATAAGACCTGTACATTACATGTCGACAAAACACCAATATAAGTTAATAAATATACTCTATTTTGGCTTTGATGTATTTTCAGCCGCAACTGCATTCAAGTACAGGATTTTATCGTTGTGTTGAAGACCATATGGTGCCCTCAGCTGTTTTCTGCTCTTTGGGTCAGTATGTTGTCTAGAACTCTTTGAAGGATACCCGATTTCCATTCTGACTTTTACTATTTTAGTGTATAAAACATATTCAACTTTTCATTTAAATTTTAAGGATTATATGACTTTAAGACTGACTTTTAAAAGGCTCAGTTCAAGGAATGAACATATAAATATCCGAGATGAACCTTACATCACCAAAGTGTATACTATCAGTAACAATGTCATCTACAGGTCTGTAGGATTTTTCCTTGATTTGTTCTTTCTTCAGAAATTTTAACTCTCCTTTGTTTGAAGCCGACATTGTAGGATTTTCTGTAAAATGAAATGGTGACTTCTATTAGTAATTTCAGTTAAAATTCAAATCCTTTTTATTAAAATAGACTCATCATAGCTGACTATCAATGTCTCGATGTCTACAAATCAAAGAAATAAAAATCAGATGGTTTAAAACTTGATTATTGCTTTCATAATTTCTAAATTCCAAAACTTGAATGAATGTTTTAAACTTTTCAAAAAATTGCCTTCTAAATTAAATTCATCTCCAGGGAAAGAAGATGTGTAAAGGTTTCAGTTAAAACTAGGTAAAACAATATAAACCTTATATATCTATGCTAACCAGTTTGATAATTGAATTTCAAATCAAAATACATTAACTTTTATTTATTTATTATGGTCAAAATTTCTCCACCTTTCCAAAAATTTTCCTATAGGTTAAAGATTGCTGTACATGGAAGTTGATATTCTTAATGTATTTCATTCCAATTATTCAAAAATCTCTTAAAAATATCAAAACATTTGCAGTGACGTCAGAATGTGTATTAAAACTGTTTCATTCCTAAAACCAGTTGGATTGTAGAATGATTTTTTTGTCACATGTTGAAAAATATCCTGTCAGCATCAATTCTAGTACAAGAATAATACATAAAGGTTTAGTAAGTATTCAGATTTAGCAATTTTCCAATGAAAGAATATTGACAAAGAATTTTGTAATCAAGCATAATCAAATTTAAGGTAAAAAATGTAATGTTTATCATTAGGTTAGGATATCTGGGATTGAATGGTTTCCCTTGAACAATTTTTTTATAAATCAGTGCACAGGCTTGTACTGAAATTTAATCTTATTCATTTTGCTCCAAAAAAAATCACCATATTTGGGTCAGTATAATGCCTACCTATATTTAGTGATCTTTAGTGTTTGTATAACTCAATTCCAAATAGGATACTAAGTTCAAGATCAAGAGACACTTCACAATTAAAGTATTGGAGGTCAGTTTTCATTAATATATTTGTTTATTAATTCAAAGAATGAATTTGAATTTTGAATCTTTTGTTTAAAAATTCAAATACTGACATTATATCAGACAGATTTTTTTATGCACATCTCTTTGTAATTGAGATATAGTCCAGTCAGACTAAGTTTGAACCTTAAACTAATTGCAACAAAAAATGTTTTAGTTCTAATCTATAGAATTAAGCCCCAAATGTACACATAAAAAAGTCCCTTAAAATCTTACTGTAGGAAAACTCTTATTTTGAATTTTTAATTTCTTAGTGAAATTAACATTGGGAAGGGAGATAATCCTCTGCACATGAAGTGTACAAAACCGAAATGTTATGGTTATGTCAAATTTTTTTGCACATTTTTCATTAAAGAAATTGCAAATATATGGCTTTGAAACTATTTTGAAAAATAATGTAAATACTTGGTATTGTTTATATCTGTTAATTATATTTGTTCAGCATCTACTTTGTTTAGTGAAACTTTACACCACAAAAAAAGAAGAATATATGCTTAATTAGTTTTATTCAATTTGAGATTCTTTACCTTGATATGCTGAAAAATCTAATAAATGGTCAACTAATGAATTATGAAATCTAGGTTGTAGCTTGATATATAACATATGAAAACACATTAAGAGTTGTTTTTCATACTCTAAAGACCACTAAAATATCAAGAATCCATACATTCTGTTGAAGAGAAGTGGTAAAGTAATAATTTTTTATCGATATTTCTGCCTTTTTTGCAGAGCTATCTTCAATATCAATTCAAATCTCCATTGGAAATTTAAAATCATGATTTTTTTAGTTTTCCTCAAGTTTTTTTATGAGTATATTTGAGGTATATTGCTTAAGATTAAAGCTGAAAAATCTTCTGTTACAATACTTCAAGGTTAGGATCAAATTTATACTAGATTGACTGGGCTACCTGCAAAAATGCTGTCAGATGGAACCCTGTGAATAACTATATGATATGAACAATCATATAAATGTTAGGGAATGTTACTGGATGTGCCTGTGAAAAAATAATTTCAATAAAATTCAAAGATTGTTAATCATTTTCATAATGAAAAATAAAGCTTATTCAGAAAAAAACCAGCTTAAAATCAGAATTACTTTTTTTAATTCTAGTAAATAGATTCATAAAACAACTAATAAAAACATTTGTTCAATAGTCTTGTGTACATACTAAAATTTAACATTAGATTATGATATGCATGTTTAATCTCACCCATGTCATTGAAGTCATTCACAGCTTTTACTTTCCTCATGTTCTTTTCGGCATCAAAACTAAAAGTATAATAAAATGTTGAGCAATTTAATAATGGCCTTTAAGATCTACCTTTTTCAATTTTTATAAAAAGAGTTCAATTCCTTTTAAATTGATGAAATGTGCCATCTTGAAATTATGCTGAAAGCAACCTACAAATTTCAAAAGTATTTGGTTTTACCATGCCAGGGAGTTGAACCCACTACCTCCTGCACTTGACGCGATTACTCTACCACAAGACCATATAGGCAGTATGCATTAGCTAAATATGCAGTTATGCTGTCATAAAATATCATTTTTACATTTTTCTAATAGCAATTATAATTCATTGTTTGTGTTAATCATATTATTCCTGTAACCACCACTCCTATGGAGCTACATATATAAACTTTTTACATGTCCCACTTCTAACATTGCCTAGTTTGTGGACCCATCCCACTTTTTCAAAATCCTGGATCTGATCTGCTGTCTAATTGACATATTCATATTTTGACCAAAAAATATACAGCACAAAATCATAAAAATAATCTATCACATTGTCTGCATAATAAAAATGTTTTTCCTTTCTTGTAACTAACTCTGGTGATATCTTTGGAGATGTAAATTCTTCGTCCACCACAACTCTTTTAACAGTTCCAAGATCAAGATCAAAATGTAAAACCTGAATAAAGATAAAGACATCATAGCAAACAGACTGTCAGAGTATAAATTATGTTTGGCTTATGGTATCTTAATACTGAATCTGTTTAAATTATGCCAATAAAAATGTTGAGTACAAATCTGGGATTATGAATTCATGATTATGACGATAATGTATTTCTGTTTAACATCCAGTGGCAACTATTATATACTGTAAGCCAACTTATTTTTGTAGATACTTTATTTCGCTTTTGACCTTTTCTAGTCCACTTTGCAGCTATTTAAGTTTTGCAATTTTCAAATATATATGATGTAGTTTAAGAAGGAAAGGTCTAAGTTTTACATTTTTGCAACACTTTATATATTTTTTTTCTACTCGCAAAAGTCACAAAAAATAAAGGTGCTAGTTCACAAGGTAACAGTTTGCTGTTTGGTTGATGGATTATAGTTTTTTTTTTTATCTTCTCAAAACAAATATGTTATACCAACCTTGTGATGTACCCCTTTTGCATTAGGTATAGGGTTACTTTCTCTAGATTTCTTAAACTGGATCCCATCTGCAGTCTTAATAACTGAGTATGAGGCAGTGTGATGACCTATGATAAAGTTGTTTTGAGATTAGAGCAAATATAAACATTGGTGAAATTTAAAAAAAACATTATTTTTGTTTGTTTGTCTTAATCAAGACTCTGCTCAACAATTAATAAGCAGATCTGAAAAAGCTGTAAATACAGCTGTTTCGATGTCACGGAATAGAAGTTCCTTCATAATCATGATAATATAAGTTCCAAAAGGAAAAAATATTCTGGAATATTAATTACACAGGAATAAATATTACAGTATTACATGTTCCTAACAGAATAAATGGTATATAATATTTGTTCCAACAGGAATAGATATTCTGACAATGTTTATAACAAAGTTTCCATTGGAACTTCTGTTAGATGGAACAAATATACGTTGACATCAAAAGCCAAATCACTTTTAGGGAGATATATAATATTCATTAATTAATCTATACTGTATAGCTTGAAATGACTTGTGATGGTGTCAACTACATCAAATAAAAACAAACCTACACAAAATTCTTTAAACAATTTACTTTAGAAAAGGGAAAAAAATCAAAATGTCATTGATCCTTAATCATTTTAATACAATGTTTTAAAAAATTAGTTATTTCCTTTAGAGCTGAAATCTAGTAATTAATAAGTATTTCATCAAATTAATCCTAGGGGAAGGACTTTAACTGAACAAGGAGAAAAGCTAAAATTGTGAAAATCAAACTTAACCTGTAAATTGCCATGATAAAACAATACACCAAATATCAAATCAATATCTTTTATGCTGCTGAAATCAGCAAATAATAAATAAAGGTGTGTCAAACTGTTTGTTGTTTACATCTCCAAAATGCATGTGCAAAGAAATAATAAACTGTGAATCAATCATTAAGAACTGGACAAATCTCATAAGCCTGGATGTGAAAAATGACTATTAGTTCGCTTATCTTCATTGAGTTGTTCTCTAAATAAAATACTTACCTTCATTTCCATATTCCTGGGTTTGATATGTCCAATCACTAACAGCTTCATTGTCCTAAAACCATAACAAAAGTGAAAATCAAAGCGCTGTAAACACTGGAGGCGTTTAACCAAAAACCATGGCAAATGAAATTATGGAAACTGTGGCAATGTTGCTTCAACATTAAACATTCATATATAGTACAATAATGTTTATCTAATGAATCAATTATTAAGGCAAATAATTTATATGTTATAAATTTCAAAAGCAATGCATATATCAATGTATAATATTTTATGGTGAGTCTGCAGTGGTACAAGTTCGCAAGGATTACAGTTGCTCTACTTGGTAGTTAACATTGGTTTTAGTTGACTGCTAGTAGTTCAAGTTGACTTATTACAAACATGTTATAGTATGAATGGACTGGTTTCCCTGAACAGAAAACGAAGTTTGTGTTCTATAGTACAAAAGTAATGAGACACAAATCAGACAAATGTTCACTATTACAGGGATCAAAGGTGAGGTCTGACTGACCTGCCCATAGTAAATGTAAATGATTCGTTATTTTGTTTTGTTCCATACATGAATATACAGTTAACTCTAGTTGTCTCGAACTCGGTTGACTCAAAATTTCGGATGAGTCAAAGTTTTCACTTGGTCCGGAACTTTGTTCCATATAAATGTATGTAATTCGACTCCTGATGAGTTGAAATTGGATGAGTTGAAATTTCGGTTGAGTTGAACTAATTTGATCCCACGGTTAACAAAAGCATTCAAAATTCATTATTTATCTCGAACTCATAAACATATGTCAAAACATGACCTCCGGCAATTATTTAAATGGATTGAAGAGTTAATCTGACAATACACATGTAATTAAATTTCCAGTCACTGACCACTCTATTGATTTATGACATGCTATTTCCACGAGTGTTTACCTGAGATTATCTTTTAAAGAATTTTTATAAATAATTAGTGTTATTTCAAACGGGATAGCACATCCTAATTTTTACGGAAATGTTGTTAACTGTGCCCGGAAATTTAGAAATGATCCATGTAAACTTGTCGCTCCTTTAAATAAACTTATTCTAAAAGGTTACCTATTCAACACTGTAATAAGATCATTGAATATTATGTTTATTGGTATAAATATTGAATTTGTTATCAGTAAATTAAAAGCTAACTAAATATTACTAGTATGTTATATACATATTCATGGATCTACAATCTGTTGATACCTATAACTTGGCATTACACAAGGTCACGTTTTTTTCTGGCTGTTTATGAGGTCTTTACACTAAATCCATTGAATGTTGGAAGTGTACAGATTGATAGTTTAGTCTTAGATACATGATCTTTTTAATAGTTGTTAGTGGCTTTGAACTAGCTGTCAGATAACTGTGAGTACTCTCAGATCAGTTTATTGTGTCTTTTTGTGTCGGGATGTGTAAGTACCCAGCCACGTCCACTTGTATTTTGGTCCATCTAATGAGTTAAGCCTTTTTCAACTGATTTTTATAGTTCGTTCTCATGTTGTACTGTTATACCACTGTCCCAGGTTAGGGGAGGGTTGTAATCCCGCTAACATGTTTAACCCCATCACATTATTTAAATATGTGCTTGTCCCAAGTCAGGAGCCTGTAAATTCAGTGGTTGTCGTTTGTTTATGTGTCACATATTTGTTTTTCATTAATATTTTTACTTAAATTAGGCGGTTAGTTTTCTTGTTTGAATTTTTTACATTGTCTTATCGGGCCTTTTATAGCTGACTACGCGGTATGGGCTTTGCTCATTGTAATTTGTTGAAGGCTGTACGCTGACCTATAGTTGTTAATGTCTGAGTCATTTTGGTCTTTTGTGGATAGTTGTCTCATTGGCAATCATACCACATCTTCTTTTTTATACCTGTAGGTAGATCGTCATATGTTGATCATCTGATACTTATAGATTATAGTTGATCATCTCAACTTGATTGCATTTGTTCGTTATTCACTTGAAAAAGATAGAAGGAAAAATGCTCAAAATAGCGATTAAATCATTGCTGAGGGGGAGATCTCCCACTTTCAACAGGTCAGGAATAACATCCTATTGGTGGATTATACCTCAATTGACGTATATTCCACCAATTGAGGTATATTGGTATAGACCAATTAACGTATAATGCAATTTTTGTGTTGTAAAATGCTAGTGTGAGATAGGAGCATGATTTTGCAACTTGCAACCTATTTTATGACCCTTATTGGGTCCTCCGAAAGTTTTAGTTTTGTCAAAGCCTGCTGCATCTCTTGAGAATGCATGTGTACAACAATTCTTTTGTTGAAACATTTGTACTATTGACCATGATTGACTTTTGATAATAAAAGTCAAGTATTAACAAAGAGCTCCATTCACCTGTGTAATGATATTGCTATATCATCTGGTCAATGTTTACGTTTATAGAGACTCCGCCTATCTTATCTTGATTGACATTATAACAGTTACACGTGCTTAAAGTTCATTGACTTTATCTATATATAACACACTGGGGTTTTATAACATGGGCAGTTCTATATCATGTAGTCTTATAATAAACATGTATTAATTATATGGATTAACTCAATTGGCCTCTGACAATGGTAACTTAACATGGTGTCAGATGTGAAAACGACTTTAAAATAGTTAATAGCAAATGCTATCGTTATTGTTTGGTGGGGAAAAGATAAAAGAAAGAATGGATGGTCATTTCAAGCAACCACCAGAAATGGATTTTTCCCATGAAGATAACCTATCCGAAAAATGGAAAAGGTGGAAACAAACAATGAGCTTATACCTAGAAGTAGCTATGAGTGAAAAAACAGAAAAAGAACAGTGCAGAGCTGTTTTATATGTTATCGGGTTAGACGGCCGAGAAATTTATAATACTTTCAATTTCGGTGAAGGTGAGGCTGACAAACTTCAAGTGCTGTTGAAAAAATTCGAGGACTATTGCATCCCGAAGAAGAAGGTAACGGTAATTAGACATCGTTTTAATACACGCGTTCAAAATTCAAGTGAAAGTATTGATCAATATTTAACAGACCTGAAGTTAATTGCAAAAAACTGCGAATTTGAACACTTAAAAGATGGACTCATTCGTGATAGAATAGTTTGTGGTACGAACTCTTCCAGAGTAAAAGAACGTTTACTTCGAGAGGATGGGTTGACACTGGACAAAGCTGTTGGTATTTGTCGCGCCGACGAAGAATCTCGAAAACAGATGAAGACGTTGAATGACGAAGAACAAGTACACGCTTTGAGGAGGAAAACACAACACCAAAGAAATAACCGAAATGAAGGCTACGCAAAGATAGGTCTGAGCAGACGAGATCACGAGAAGCGAGGGTCGAATTCGAGTTTCAGTTGTGGAAAGTGCGGAACAACTCACGAGAAAAGAAACTGTCCTGCATACGGTAAAAAGTGCCATAAATGCAAAAAACCGAATCACTATCAGAAGTTCTGTAAATCAAAGTTTTCGAAAAGTGTTCACGGATTAGATGAATATTCTTCATGCGAATCGGACGGAGAAAATTACTTCGTAGGAGCAGTAAACAGAAAAACGGAAATCAAGGAAAATGCTTGCTTTACATCATTCAAATTGCAAGGTAAGACAGTACAATTTAAAATCGATACTGGTGCTCAAGTCAACATCTTACCGCTTTCAATTTACAAGAAATTGTCAAACGTGAAATTAAGCAAAACTTCCACTTCTCTTACTAGCTATTCAGGAGATAAACTCAAAGTTAAAGGAAAATGTTCGTTGTATTTGAAAGACAAAAACTGTGAATTCTTTGTGACGGACACAAATCAATCTCCGCTATTAGGATTCAAGGCGTCAAATGAGTTAGGTCTTATTCATGTTATTATGACGGTACAAGCAGACGTTGACGATCCTGTCAAATCGTTTCCGAAAGTCTTTACAGGCTTAGGATGTTTAGAAAAACCTTACCATATCAAAATAGACTCAAGCGTCAATCCTGTAATAAACCCGCCGAGAAAGATACCCGCCGCGCTTCGAGAAAAGCTCAAAGGTACATTAAAAGAAATGGAAGACAAAGAAGTAATCCGAAAGGTCGACGAACCGACAGACTGGGTGAATTCGTTGGTTGTTGTGGAAAAGCCGAAAACAGGAAAGTTGAGGATTTGTTTAGATCCAAGAAATTTGAATAAAGCGATAAAACGAGAACATTTTGCGCTACCAACAATAGAGGACATAACCACACGACTGACAGGTGCTAAATATCTAAGTAAACTAGACTGCAATAGTGGATATTGGCAGTTACGCATGGATAAAGAGAGCCAGCTCCTTACTACGTTTAACTCTCCATTCGGGAGGTATTGCTTCTTACGAATGCCCTTTGGAATTAAATCGGCACAAGAAGTATTTCAAAAACGAGTGTCACAATTGTTTGAAAACCTAAAAGGAGTAGAAACTGATATCGACGATATTCTAGTGTGGGGAACAACGCGAAAGGAACACGATGATAGACTTCGCTCAGTTCTTAACAGATGTCAAGAGGTTGGGCTTACGTTAAATGCCGAAAAATGCAAGTTTCGAGTAAAAGAGGTGACGTACATAGGACATACTCTAAGCGCAGATGGAGTTAGACCCGATCAGGAAAAAATACGGGCTATCAAAGAAATACCGGCTCCAACAGACAAAAAAGGAATACAAAGACTACTAGGGACAATTAATTATTTAGCAAAGTTTGTTCCGAATATGTCAGCAGTTACAGAGCCTATCAGAAAGCTGTTAAAAGAAGAAAATGAATTCATTTGGACACATGAACAGCAACAAGCATTTGAGAAACTAAAAGACATTATTACTAGGAATCCAGTATTAAGTTTTTACGATGTGTCAAAACCAGTAACTGTAAGTTGTGATGCATCCCAATGCGGTCTAGGGGCAATGTTGATACAGGACATAAACCTGTTGCGTATGCATCAAGGTCATTGACAGATGCCGAAAGCAGATATGCCAACATAGAAAGAGAATTACTTGGTGTGCTATTTGGATTGGAAAGATTTAATGATTACATGTATGGTAAACACATAAATGTTGAATCTGACCACAAACCGTTAGAGATGATCGTGAGAAAATCTCTAGGGTGTGCTCCGCCACGACTACAGAGGATGTTACTGAGGTTACAAAAATATGACTTCTCACTGAAGTACATACCAGGGAAGGATTTAATAGTTCCAGACATGTTATCGCGAGCGCCGATAAAGATCAACACAAATAATGAAGTGGAAAATGATATAGAGTGTTTCGTGAACATGGTCATAAGAAATACATCAATGTCTGATAGAAATCTTGAACAAATAACGGAAGAAACTTCAAAGGATGGTACCTTACAAACACTGACCAGGCTAATAATAGACGGCTGGCCAGATGAGAAAAATGAGGTTCCCAAGGAGGTTTTTGAATATTGGAATTTCCGGGATGAATTATCAAACGTAAATGGAATTATTCTGAAAGGAGAAAAGATAATTATACCAGCGAGTATGAGAAAGAATATTCTCAACAAACTACACGAAGGACATTTGGGAATAGAAAAAACCCGAAAATTAGCAAGAGACTCTATTTTTTGGCCAGGAATTAATGCACAGATTACTGATTTTATTTCGAAATGCAGTGTGTGTTTAGAAAGCAGAAGATCAAATTCAAAAGAGCCAATGTCCGAAAGTGAATGTCCAGATCTACCGTGGATGACAGTTGGTACCGATATTTTTTATTGGAACAATAACAATTACTTGATCATTGTAGATTACTACTCAAGATATTTTGAAATTGCGAAATTAGAGAACATACGTGCGTCATGCGTTATAACACACATGAAATCCGTTTTTGCGAGACACGGCATACCGACAAAAGTCCGAAGTGATTCAGGATCTCAATACGTATCAGCTGAATTTCGACAATTTGCAGAATCATGGGGCTTCACACACACAGTGTCTAGTCCACACTATCAACAGTCCAATGGATTAGCCGAGAGATTCGTTCAAAGCGTCAAGAAAATGCTAAGCAAATCTAAAGAGGACGGAAAAGATCCGTATATTGCTATGTTAAAATACAGAAATACACCGTTGGAAAATCTTGACTCACCAGCTCAACTATTAATGAATAGAAGACTGAGGACAACTATTCCGACAATAAAGAACCGTTTGAAACCAAAATGCGGGAATTTGAAGAACACGCAATTCAAAATGACACAACAAAAAATAAATCAAAAACAATATTACGATAAAAGTTCAAAACCATTACCTGAATTACAGCCGAATGATACTATTCGATTCCAGCACAAACCGAAAGGAAAATGGGACCAAGGAACTGTTGTGAAATATAATAACACTCCGAACTCGTATGTGATTGAAACACCAGAAGGACAAATTTTCAAAAGAAACAGAAAACATTTAGTAAAAACAAAAGAAGACAAAATTGAACAAACATCTTTAGAAGAAGCAAATGAAAACAATAACAACATCAATATAACTGATGAACAATCCACAGAACCATCGTCTGTTAGAAGAAGTGAAAGATCTGTCAAAAAACCTACTCGACTAATAGAGGAGTGTTAAATTCTTAAGGAAATCTGAGTAGTGCCGTAAGGGACAGAATAATGCCCTTGCTCAGATTTATCGAGTAGGAAAAGGCAGGAGAGTCTATCCTGACCTTACGTTTGTATGAAATTATTTAAATTGATAATCACAATTTCTTGAAATTTGTCCATCAAAATTATGTAATTTAGTATACGTTTACTACTAATGTGAGAAAACATTTTTTCCATTTTCTTTATTGATCAACATGTGATTTTCTAAAGTAATTTCGTATGATCGTTAAATTTCATGCTGTCTGTAAATATTTATCGTAGTTAATTAGATTCAACATTCAACGCAAACTGGCTAGACTTTCAATGTGACTTAATGAACTGTGTTAAATTAATTGCTTGTCTCAAGAGGGGGGTTGTAATGATATTGCTATATCATCTGGTCAATGTTTACGTTTATAGAGACTCCGCCTATCTTATCTTGATTGACATTATAACAGTTACACGTGCTTAAAGTTCATTGACTTTATCTATATATAACACACTGGGGTTTTATAACATGGGCAGTTCTATATCATGTAGTCTTATAATAAACATGTATTAATTATATGGATTAACTCAATTGGCCTCTGACAATGGTAACATAACAACCTGTGGAGTTGTACTCATATGATCACATGACTGCAGACAGTAATGATGTCCATTGACAGGTGATTACAGGTAAATTGGGCAATCAATAATTGACAAGATAACAATTGAAGAAACTGCAAATACAATTATTGATTAAATGCAATATGTTATGAAACTATACTAAACTAGGAATGTTTGACAAGTTTTCATACAATACTATGGTTTTAAGAAAACAATGCTCCATTTTGGTAGAATAATTTGTTTTGATAAACAAAGAATTATACACCAATTGGTCTATACCGTTATATGTCAATTGGTGGATTATACGTCAATTGAGGTGTAATCAACCAATTGGTGGTTATTCCTGTCAATCCTGACATGTTGATCGATGTTTCAGATCCATATAGGTTGGCAGGTATGTCTTTTTCACATTTAAAATTGAGAATCCATAGGAATGATTTTTACAGTTTTTCATCTAAAATGTCCACCACTTCTATACAACACCAGCATCCTAGTCCCAGCGTCAGTTACAGATGATCACAGATCATCTTCGACTTGCCTTGGGCAAGTATAACTATACAAATCATTGCCTTGGGCTTTGCAAGTATCGCTTGGCGGGAAAAGGGGAATAATTATAGTTTAGAATTTTTGTTACCAGTGACGGACACATTCCGGATTGTTTTGCACTTTCTTTTTTATACTATAATAATAATAATAATAATAATAAATTCTTTATTTAAAGAGGGTAACTCAATTAGAAATAGTCTAATTTTCATTGAGGCCCTCAAACAAAATACATGCATACAGTTAACATTCATACATTCATACATTAATTTACAATATATATTACTAGTATATACACAATTCAATCATTGAAATATACAAAGGGTAATAAATGACAATATTTGATATAGTTTTGTTAGAGGAAAACAAATTAGTTGACTTGCATATAATTTTCAAGAAAATGATTATAACTATGTTTCTTGAATAATTCCACATTAGGACATTTCTTTATTTCGAGTGGTAAATTATTCCATACTTTAGTTGCAGAATAATGAAAAGATTTTTTATAAAAATTTGTATTTGGTCTTGGAACAAAAAGATCATTATTAGAGACAGATCGTAAGTTGTGGCGTTGCACATCATCAATATTTAGTATTGCTAAGTAATCAGGTGTTAGCCCATTTACAATTTTATACATTAGAATTGATTGTTGGTATTTTATTCTTTTGGTAAAAGATAGCCATTTTAAAGAAGAAAACATGAAATTAGATGGAATAGAAATATCGCATTCCAGTATAATTCTTGCTACTCTTTTTTGAAGTTTTATGATCTGAATCTTTTTGTAATAAATTTCCCCAAACTGAACTACAATAGTCTATATATGGTAGAATATATGCATTATAAAATAGTTGCCTTGTGTGTATTGGCAAATATACTTTAATTTTATATAAAAGTGATACTTTAGATGAGATAATTTTACATATACGATCAACATGATCTTCCCAGCTTAAATTTTCATCAATGTCTATTCCAAGTAATTTGAAAGAATGGACATTCTCAATACATGTTTCGTTGACGGTAATACATAATTCTGATAGTTGTTTAAGTTTTTGTTTCGAACCCAATTTCATACACTTAGTTTTTTGTGCATTGATTTTCATACTGTTATTGTTACACCAAGATTGTATAGCATTTAAATCATTTTGCAATATGCTGTTTATTTTTTCAATGTTTTTATCATGAAAATGCAATGTTGAATAATCAGCATATAAATCCATATTGGATTGTTTAACATGAAGTGGTAAATCATTTATATATATTAAAAATAACAGCGGACCTAAAATAGAACCTTGAGGCACTCCATACTTTACAAACGATTTATCAGATTTAATGTTAGCGTATTGGACTTCTTGTTGTCTGTCAGACAAATATGATTTTATCCAATCTATTATATGTTTTCCGATATGATAAAATTTTAACTTTTCTAGAAGTATGGCATGGTTAATAAGGTCAAAAGCCTTACTGAAATCTAAAAACACTGTACCAACTATTTCTCCATTATCTAAATATTTTAACCATTCGTCAATTAGTTTAGTTAGCGCTGTTTGGCAGGAATGACCTTGTCTGAAACCTGACTGGGCGATATGTAACAATTTTTTATTGTTAAGGAATTCATATAACTGTGTACATACATGTCTTTCGAAAATTTTAGATATGGTATTCAAAATAGAAATTGGACGATAATTTGAGGGAATATCTCTTGGTCCTCCTTTATGTATAGCAGTTACTCTTGCAAGTTTTAATTTTTGCGGAAAACGATTTGAAGTTATACTTTTGTTTATTAAAAAAGTTAATGATGGGGATATTATTTCTGCACTTAACTTTAAAAATTTGGGACCTATTCCATCTGGTGTCATCCTGGTTTGCCCACTTTTAATTACATGCATATGTAAACATAGGGGGAATTGTTGTTTTAACAATTATAGTTTATTTCTGAATTATAGTCATATTTTTTACCTTTTATTTTACCTGTAAAATTTAAAAAGAATATAATTCTGCTATTAAATCAAGGAAAATGTGAAGAGTTTTGCTATATTTTATATATATATATTTGGCATATAAAATGTATTTTTATCCAAAAAAATAAATAAGGAAAAATTGAATCATAATGCAAATTTATCAACAAATAGTTTAAAAAAAATTTATTGGCTCATTCTGAAAAAAAAATTAAATAATGAAACTAAAGATTTATTTCTAACTTTTTTTTTGAAATTTTAGAATTAAATATATAGAATTAATCAAAACACACTGTTCTGCTATTTAAATAAATAATATCCAATTATCAATGCTAACAACTCGAATATCAATGTAACTGTTCAGTAGCCAAGCTATAAGTATGACACAATTTGAACAGTAATCTGCATCCAAGCTTGCTTGTTGTTATAAAAAATAACAATAAAATATCTTATATTTAATAATCATGATTGCTAAATTTTTAATGATTTTTTTACAATTTACCCAAGCTGTTAATATTGTCTGACTTTTTTGTGAGCAGATCTCATAAATTATAGTATTATAAATATGAAATTGTACAACTTTCTAATCATTCAAACCAAGTATGGCAAATGCACAAGTTCAACCACTTCAGTATGTACAGAATAAGTTTGGTAGAGACAGTTTGGTCTTAGGAGGTCATCGTTACAGAGTGAAAAACAAAAGAAACAACAGAGTTTACTGGCGATGTACTATTCCAGCCTGCCCTTCAACAGTGAACACTCATGAGGGTCATTTAGTCAAAATGGGTCCACCACACAACCATCCAGCCAACCATTCTAAGATAGAGCTGATAAAGATAATGCAGACTATGAAACAACGAGCCAAAAATGAAGTTACTCCAATCCAAGCGATCTATGAGGAAGAACTTGTCAAACTACGTACCCCAGAATGGAACGACGACACCAAACAGATTGTTGAGCAACTACCAACCTACTACTCCTGCAAAACATCACTCTACCACCAAAGGGAACTCGACAGACCCGTCCTACCAAAGACAACTATCGACATCAATCTGCAGGATGAATGGTGCCTTACTACAACAAGACAGCAGTTTCTTTTACCGTCAGACAACATATTCCCACCCATGCTGATCTTCTCAACAACAAACAACTTGACCCACCTAGCTGCTGCCAACACAATCTTCTGCGACGGCACATTCTACTCATGTCCAACACTCTTTCATCAGCTCTACACAGTTCATGCAATGATAGATGGTTCTATGTTCCCACTAGTGTATGCTCTACTGCCAGGAAAAGACCAGGTCATCTACTCACGCTTCTTCAGCCATATACGAGACATCGCCCAACAACACCACTTACAACTGCAACCAGAAACACTGTTTATTGACTACGAGACAGCAACCAACAATGCGGATTTATTAATATTAAGATGTTTTAGTTGAGAACACACCTCTCCAATGGAAATGAGTTTTAAATGAAAATTTTCAGTTTTCTTTAATTTTTCACTAGTAAAATTTTGTAGCATAGAAAAATCCATATCTGAAGTATTATTTCCAATAAGTTTTTCAGCTACTGATGAAAAATGAACATTAAGAGTATTTACAATATCTTGGTTGTTATAAACCGTTTGATTTTCATACTGCATTTTAGGTGGAAAAATATTATCCTCTTTTGGATTTAACTCTTTAATATGATTCCAAAGTTCTTTACTATTTTTGAACTAGTTATGGCGTTTTGGTAATATTCCTTTTTTGCATTAAATATTAACGACGTTGTTTTATTACGCCACTTTTTAAAGTTTATCCAATCTTTTTTTGAATGATACATATTCCTATATTGAATGGAGTTTTTAATTTCTTCATTAAACCATTCGGCTTGTTTAAATGTTTTTACTCTTTTAGTTTTCATTGGTGCATGCTTGTTTATAACTTGGTTAAAAAGTTCATACCATTTGTCGACAGCAATATCAATATCATCTTCCATTTCAACAATATGATATCCCTTTATATAACGGTACCAACCAGAGATACATATATGCAGTTGCAGATCCACAAATTTTCTTAAGGGCGCTAACTGACCTAAAAAGGGGATGGGGTCCAGTCATGCTCCAGTGATTCCCTATAAATAATCGATCAACCATTTTTTTCCCACGAAAAAGGGGGGCTGGATTTTTTTAAAGTACGGTTTGTTTGTACGTCTTAACTTTTTTAAGGAGGATTCGGTGGCTAATGGTTGGTGTCGGTGTATGTTGGGTTGTCGAGTTTTCACTGAAGTTAGAAGCTCTGTCATCACTGTTTTCATGTATTCTCGATTAATTACAAATACTGTCTACACTAATTAAAACTGCCAAAAATTAAGCACAGCAAATTCGTTGAATCAAGGCAATTTGCAATTGCTTCTTCGATTTTTTCGAGTTGATCATTTTTCTGAAAGTTTGCAATACTTTTTTGAAAACCAGCCAATAATTAATTATCTTTTAATGCATCACTATCACTTAGTCAATGCTTTTTATTTTAATTTATAGTATTTTTTTTTATAAATGTATAGTAATGTCTTTAGTAATTACAAGGAGGAATAACAGAAAAACAGTTTGATATATATCATTTACCACTGTTCCAGTCGGTTGAAGGAGAGTTGGCGCGCCTCTGGAAACTAGTTAAACCCGGCTCTAAACATTCTTTTTGTGCCTGGGCCCGGCAAAGTAATGGGCTTGTCATTCAGAGGTTTTCGTTTCATGCTATATATCATATTTGTCTTTCGTCCCTTATTTTGTTTACATAAATCATTATTTTTATCGTTTGAATTGTTTACATTTGTCATTTCGGGATATTTTTTCTATATAACTATATGCGGTATGTGTTTTTACTCCGATGATTGTTGAAGTTTATATGGTGACCATGGTTGCTAATTTCTGTGTCATTTTATCTCTTGTGTGTGCAGGGTTGTCTCTTTGGCAATCATACCACATTTTTCAATGTGTTGATATCTGCATACCCTTCTTTGTTTAAGAGTTCATAAAACCGTGGGATGTTGAAGAGTCCAGAAGAGCTCATGTTTTTAACATTAATTTGACTTCTTTGCACAAAATTTACTGATTTACTTAACAACGTATTTATAATAAATGAGTATAAACCTATATTTGAAATTAACAAAACAAAATGACGAAATATTGTCCATCTTTTAATCATCTTTAACTTGAATATAACTTATACAAATTTGAATACTAGTAATAGTATACTTGCCAAAAAATAAGACTTTTTTATGATTTTAATATCGAAAACAGTAACATTAAAAACTATCAGTTTCGATATATCCGTATTTTTTTTTTAAATAACTAAGCTTTTGTTAATGTTTCCAACGCACTACCTCAAACTTGATGTCTAAGCCGAAGTTATTTTTGGGTTGGGAGAAATCATGTATTCATGTATTCGTTCAGGCGACATATAGAGTTAAAATGTGATAACACAAAATATATCAATATTTACAATAACATACGACACCTAGAGGTGATATTTTGTGATTTATATTTACCACAAGTTGCCTTGCAGCACACTTAAATTTGTCACTCACCGGATGCTGTAGTTTGGACGAAAACAAAGCTGCAAAGCCTTTCTTGGCAACCAGTACATCGGGATGTTCGTCCGCGTAATAGAAAATACGGATGATCTCTCCTGATGGTTTAATCTCGAAGGAAAACCTGTGCAAAGAACAAAGCTTATCATGAAATGGCAATTATTGTAATGTTTTTGAGATCTGCATCACAAGTATATTACACGCATTAGACTTGTGTTACTAGTACTGAATCATTTTAATTCATTTGAAGGGTTTATGGATCATAAAGTTTTTTCCCACTTGTGATCATGATTTTGTGTCTTTGTTTCTTCTTTTTAATTACAGCAGCTTATATCTTCCGAAATGTGTTTTATTCATATCTTACCATTCCGTAAAATCCAAGTTGCTAGTTCCTGCATCTGAAAATTGACAAAGCAAGAGTTTAAAATTTATTGAGGATATAAACAGCAGTTCTTAAATTAATTTTCTATTTTCTATTTTACCTTTTCTGATCGCAAACCATTTTTTTTCTCATACATTTTTCCGGCCATTTATTAATTAGATAAAAAAAAATCATAGAACTTTATACAAATCTATACAAACCATATACTTATTTAAGGAATCTGTCACCCCTCATTCAATATTAAAGACGGTAAAATGTTATAGTGGTATAAACTAAGTTTAATCTTAACGGTTTTTTTTTGGATATAAATCCGTGTTTTTCTTGAACCAAGATTTACTTCAATCGATTGTTTGAATTGTGCCATTATTGTGCCAATACATTTAATGAAACATGTACTAGTATGTACTTTATCCGATTTAATATAGAACAAAGTTAAACTACACTTACCCTTTTCTTTATGTGTTTCAGAATAAAAGGAAAAAAAGGAAACTTTTAATAGGATTTCCTGATGTTCCCGTGTTTCATTGACAGTGACAAAACACATCTGTAAATAGAATAAAACCAGTTTAATTAAGGTGAAGTCAATAGTACAAAATATCTTTTGCAGTATATCGATACCCCCAAACCCCACTCACACAGACACAGATTTTGACTTGGTCACATAAATCACCCATCACAAATTATACCTTTGCTAAAAGGCTTAATATGTATAAAATTATGGGGTGTATTGCAATGGAACATTTTTTTAAATGTTATCGAAGCCCTGGCAAATAAGTTAGCTTGTTTTATGCACAAAAAGTCTGAAGAGAAGAGTAAACTGTTATTGCAGTGACAATGAAGTAGCATTATGACTTGGTGAGCCAAACTATCATGGAAAGTCAAGGAGGAAAACAATACATGGATAAAGACTTATTTGAAATGCAGAACGACAGTATCACTTTCATTCTGGGTGGTTTATAATTTAAATTCACAATATGTAACTGGGTCCGAGAAATATGTCTACCATGCAAGTCGTTGGGAAAATTTCACAACACGTATATGCAATCGAAAGTTTCACTGGCATTTGCGATTTACATCCAATTCCAACCAGACTCAAGCTAGTGATCATATAAAGCTAGCCAACCATTAGTTGCACTAAGCTAGCGAACAATAACAAAACGCGCCAACCTGAACATGCATAAAATCGAAGACTTGCAATATGTTGAAATGTTCTTTGAAATCTGATGACAATCATAGGAAGACGAACTGAATTCATTTTTACACAGACAACGTTGATTGGATATTTGTGTATTTAGTACAACTTTTTTAAACCGGGCATCTAAATATTCCTTTTAGCTGATTCCTTCTCTTTTAGTGTTCTGTAATTAGAAATGCTGTTTTTTTGTCTTTATAATCATGAAACAATTATTAACATTAGTTCATACTAAACTAATGTAACGGTACAAATCAAATCTTTAAGCTTATATATGCGTTTGAAAAGAATGAAATAAAAAAAGTACTGACATTGGTACGCCAAGTATTTTTTTGTTAGATTTTCTGTTGAAATAAAAGCTGATTACTGTTATACACAGTTTTCTTCTCTTGACTAAGAACTAAACCATTTTTCGAATTATTCAAAGGTATGTCGTTATCATGCTCTGGTATTTCATTTATAATATTTTGATAGGAAGAGTGATTAGTGTAGGAATGACACACAAAAAGAACGAGAAACGAGTTGACACAAATATTTTAGTTAACTTAGTAAACGGCTTTGTTTTATAATTCAAGATTATCTTAAAAGAGAAAGAATTAGCTAACAGGAAATTTAGATCTCCGGCTTAGAAAAAAAAGCTGTATTATCAAAGGCGAGTCTACTTTGACTGTGTAAAAATCATTTGCATTTCGTGTTCCTACTGGAAATGATCATCATAATGTTTCAAAGGACGTTCTTAAACCCAAACTCAATGTAGTGTTACTCAATTCGTCGTTTCCACTTCGTATGAATATTTCCGATCGTTTCTTATCACACCTTAGAATACAAGCGTGTTGTTTAAACCGTTTTTCTAAGTAAAGAAGTACACAAAGTAACTTTTGTCCTGACTTGGTCACTACACTATAAAATATTTTCAAAATACAGGGATACATAGATCATGCAAAGTTTTCATCTTGTGTTTAATATTTATAAAAATGTAAAAAAAAAAAAACAACTATTCATGAATATAGATAAATTTAGACAAAAATAGTTTACCGCTGTTCAATCCTCAGCAATCGATTTTAAAACAAGACAAATTAAAGTAACAGTAAAAAACTGAAAAAAATCACATTAACCCCAACAAAGCGGGATTGGGTGCGTCGACATGTGCATTTAAAATTGTGAAAAAAAAATAATATGAAAAGAAGGAACGGATATAAATAAAATTCCGAAAACTTTTATATTGATATGTAATACAATATAGTTTTAAAAGTGCGTGTAGAAAAGAAATGTGTTATTGTGTGCACCAGAAGACTTTTTATGAGATATGTTTTGTTGAAAAAGTAGGTGTTAGCAACCATTTAACTGTTCCTTAACTTCACCAGTTTAACCTGGTTTGATTTGGCAAATATTCAGGTTTCCATACAATAATTAACATAGGCGTATATATTGTTATATTGTCCAATAAAAATAAAACTTATAAAGCGTTTTGTTCATATGAAGGAGATGTATGCGTTAATTTTTCTGTATTTGAATATTACCTTAACAAATGTTCTACTTGAACAATTTCGTTCATTTTTTTTTCACAAAATACATTTAACTACAATGACGATAAACTATTTTTATATATCTGGCTCAAATAGGAAATTATTTTACATTTAATTCAAACTATAAATATCCTCTGACAGTGACAGTATTTAATATTTTGAACTGGCATAAATAGCAAATTATATATGTTGAACTATGAAGACATTTCACTGCAAATTAAAGTGTTTTATGTTGATACAAATGTTAATAACATTAACGGTACCAATTTTCCTGCACCAGATGCGCATTTCGACAATACATGTCTCTTCAGTGATTCTCGTGGCAAAAATATTTGAAATCCAAAGCTTACATATAAGGTGAATAATCAAAAAGGTCCAAAAAGTATAGCCAAATCCGTGAAAGGAGACAGAGCTTTGCATGATGGAGATACATTCCTTAATTTAGAATAATTTGTAACATTTTGTAACAACAAATTTTAATAACACAAATCATCGACCCGTTTTTTTCAAAAGTGATTTTTTGAAGGGTTAAATATTTCGCAGCGGTGTCTTGCCATTGCTTTGTTTGGACTTGTTTGTTTGCTTTTTGACATTGAATGGTTGTCCCTAATATTTCTTTAACTGTTCATTTGCATTCAGATCAAATTTATTCGTTCATAGTGTGTAAATTTACGTTTTTTGATTGTGTTAAGCCTGCCAATTGATATTTTATTGTGTGTGTTTTCTATGTTGTGATGTTATGCTATTGTTTCAAAAAAGGCAGAAGGTTTGGTACCATTAAAACTTTTAACCCCGCTGCAAATGTTTGCACCTGTCCTAAGTCAAGAATTTGATGTACAGTAGTTGTTGTTTGTTTATGTTATTTATACGTGTTTCTCGTTTCTCGTTTTTTTTTATATAGGTTAGACCGTTGTTTTTCACGTTTGAATGGTTTTACACTAGTAACTTTGGGGCCTTTATAGCTTTTTGTTCGGTGTGAGCCCAGGCTCCGTGTTGAAGACCGTACATTGACCTATAATGGTTTACTTTTATTAATTGTTATTTGGATGGAGAGTTGTCTCATTGGCACTAACACCACATCTTCCTATATCTATACAATTAGAGCTAAGATTGTTCTGTCAAAATCAACTAAGAACATAATCTGAAAGAAATCTATTACACTTTGTTTTTCCTTGGAGTTCACTATTTTTTTTAAATTATTTTTCTTTTGACCGACAATGAAAAATTCTATATGCATTCGAACATCGTCTAATTGGTTCAATGTTCACTTAGCCATGTGATTATAGACTTTCCGAATTGATATACCTCTAAGTTTAGTATTTTTGTGATTTTACTTTTTTCTGTATGAATCTAAGGATGATGTTGAATAAATTGTGATTTGGTATGACAGACCGCAATTTTTGTTACATAAGACTCACGAAATGCACTCGTTTAAAAATATCTGAAAAGCCAAATCGAAAACATAATTCACAAACGTTGTTCCAAATATATGGCTAACGCTATATATATCTAGGTGATAAAACCACCATATTGTTTCGAACAAGTTAATGTTTAATAAACATTTAATTTATAGAAGACGAACAAATATTTTATGTCAACGCAAATATGCTAGCTAGTAGGCTTGTAATTCCCTCAGCTTAATGGTTGAACACCTCCACTAGTCGTGGCATCGATATATCATTCATAAAAACTGGATATACAGTTGCGCGTTTGCCTACATAAGATCCATACATCAATTCAAAACAGTTAGAAGATCGCACCAAAAATTGAATGACAGAGCATCTAAAAGCATATATTCTGAAATGTTGTGTCAAATAAGACCAAGACTATCTATGCCTAGGGATAGAGAAAGCTTATATCTTTCAATCATTCAGCATTTGTATAAACTGCAGACCCAAAGTCTTGGAATTCGGATTATAGAGCCATTAAAATGATTATTTGAGGGTATGCAGGTGTCCTAATACAAGTCGAAAGTCCTACGCCTATTATGACTTATCGAATTAGACTCTTTACCGGATTTGTAATCACATAAGCAACACGACGGGTGCCACATGTGGAGCAGGATCTGCTTACCCTTCCGGAGCACCTGAGATCACCCCTAGTTTTTGGTGGGGTTCGTGTTGTTTATTCTTTAGTTTTCTATGTTGTGTCATGTCTACTATTGTTTTTCTGTTTGTCTTTTTTTCATTTTTAGCCATGGCGTTGTCAGTTTGTTTTAGATTTATGAGTTTGACTGTCCCTTTGGTATCTTTCGTCCCTCTTCTATTAAACATTATCATTTTGCCACTGAATGTTAACCAAGCAACAGCCAATTAATCGTATAAACAGTAAATTAGTGCAAACTTAAAACATACGAAACAAGAATGTGTCCAAAGTACACGGATGTTCCACTCGCACTATCATTTTTCCATGTTCAATTGAACGTGAAATTGGGTAAAACATCCAGTTTGGCATTAAACTTAGCAAGATAATACCATAGGGAACATGTGTACTAATTTTCGAGTTGATTTGACTTCAACTTCATCAAAACTACCTTGACCAAAAACTTTAATTTGAAACTCGCACTTTCATTTTCTATGTTCAGTGGACCGTGAAATTATCCTGTGAACACACCATGTCTGGCTGCTTTGAGTTCATGAGATTACCTCAGATGTTGTTAAAGTATTCGCATGAACTTGCAGTTCTAAAATTTAAAACAACATCACAATCGGGGATAGAACATTGTCTGTAATATTTTAGATCCGACGTCTATTCTGGTATGTAAACATTTACATATCGCAAGTGAGTTGAAACACAGCCTAAATAAATCGGTCAATCAATTAGATAAGGTGACCGTAAAACTTCTGAGGTGTCGAATTCATACATTTAGTATCATAACTAAGTCCCTTAATTATTATACGAGATATACTTTAAAAGACACGATAAGTCAAGCATTACGGGGCGCCGAATGGGACTCTTGTGGTTTTGTACAAAATTCAATTCTGTCATAACAAAATCATTTTTGTCTTACAAAACTATGTGCTACAGACTTGTTTTGTGAGAACTTCAATTTTGTGATGACAAAATTCATTTGTGTAGACAAAATTCAGTTTTGTCATGACAAAATTCACTTTTGTAGACAAAATTCATATTTGCCATGACAAAAGTCAATTTTGTCTAAAAGGTATGCAAATATAAACATATTTGCATACAAAATTGACTTTTGTTACCTGATATGGAAATTAAATCACAAAAGTCAATTGTGTGAGACAAAATTAACTTTTGTGAGACAAAATTGACTTTTGTGAGACAAAATTGACTTTTGTGAGACAAAATTGACTTTTGTGAGACAAAATGGACATTTTTGAGACAAAATTGACTTTTGTGAGAAAAAATTCAATTTTGTCAATTTTGTTGAGACAAAAGTCAATTTTGTTAATTTTGTTGAGACAAAAGTCAATTTTGTCAATTTTGTTGAGACAAAAATCAATTTAATCAATTTTGTTGAGACAAAAGTCAATTTTGTTAATTTTGTTGAGACAAAAGTCAATTTTGTCAATTTTGTTGTGACAAAAGTCAATTTTGTCAATTTTGTTGAGACAAAAGTCAATTTTGTTAATTTTGTTGAGACAAAAGTCAATTTTGCTAATTTTGTTGAGACAAATAACAATTTTGTCAATTTTGTTGAGACAAAAATCAATTTTGTCAATTTTGTTGAGACAAAAGTCAATTTTGTTAATTTTGTTGAGACAAAAGTCAATTTTGTTAAATTTGTTGAGACAAAATTCAATTTTGTCAATTTTGTTGAGACAAAAGTCAATTTTGTCAATTTTGTTGAGACAAAAGTCAATTTTGTGACGACAAAATTCATTTTTGTGACGATAAAATTCATTTTTGTGACGACAAAATTCAATTTTTTAACAACAAAATTGACTTTTATGAGAAAAAATTGACTTTCGTGAGACAAAATTGACTTTCGTGAGATAAAAATCAATTTTGTTGAGACAAAAGTCAATTTTGTCAATTTTGTCTCACAAAAGTCAATTTTGTCAATTTTGTTGAGACAAAAGTCAATTTTGTCAATTTTGTCTCACAAAAGTCAATTTTGTCTCACAAAAGTCAATTTTGTGTAACAAAAGTCGATTTTGTATGCAAATTAGTTCACAGAAACCAAACTAACCTAATTTGAATACAAAATTGACTTTTGTCGCCCAATTTTCAAATTAGGTAACAAAAGTCAAGTCTGTGTAACAAAAATGAATTTTGTCATGACAAAAGTGACTTTTGTCCGCTGATAGATAATTGTGTATGACAAAATTTTAAATTTGTAGTATGATACAAATTTTGTTAAACTGAACTCATTTTTGTTGAACAAAAGTCACTTTTGTCCGTACAAAATTGAATTTTGAGTACAAAACCACAAGAGTCCCATTCGGCGCCCCGTAAGCATCGGGCTTGTTATTCAAACATACAGTTATGATTGAATAATATATAAGAACACAAAGCGAGTAAACCTAAATATATAATAGATATGGTCATTTTGAGAAGTCTTTAAATATTTTTGCAACTTCACAACTGTAGGCATTTTTCGACACATTTCAGGTGTCTATACTTATCACGGAAGTATAGGTAGTTTAACTTGAATGAAGAACGGCTCAGCTGAACAGATATACAATCCCCTGATATAAATACAGGCAACAGTAGTATACCGCTGTTCAAAATCCACAAATCGATAGAAAAAAACAAAAATCCGGATTACAAAACCAAACCGAGGGAAACGCATCAAACACAAGAGAACTACGACACAACAGAGACACAACACCGAAATTTTACACACACAGAAACGAACTATAATGTAACAATGGCCTTTAGAGCACCTTTCATGACAAATTTGTAATTTTCCGTTTATTTTTCGGACTGGAAACATACAGTGCGTGCGTCGATAGATTTTTTTTTAATTTAAAATTTTGTCTGTTATTACAATATACCTTTCTTCATTATTTCAACAACAAATTGCACTTTTGCTGTTATCAATGTTATTACAATTAACAATTATTGTTAACTTTCACTAAATTCTCTATTTGTAGATCTATTTGTGTGTAATTGTCAACGCTTTATTAGAAAAGCTTGACAAGCTAAGATCTATTTGACTTAATTACACGTTTTTCATAAACTTGAAGCACGTTTTATTTTGAAACAATGAACTTGATGTTCGGGGTCAAATTTCACCCGTACTGAATAGATCTAAGCTAAAAACATAAAAACATAAAATCAGTTTGTTGGGTCAAGATGATGTTTTTAAATATTCAAATGAAATTTATAAATAAAGAAAAGTGCTGCAAGAAACCAAATTAGATCTCTTGATACAAAATTTTATTACTGTGAAAAAATATTGTTTATACAATGTCATATGTAAATACCACTTCGTCTAATATTTCAATAAGATGATTATGATTATTCTAGCTTTTTTTTTATCTAGATTAATTTAATTCTTAAATTTGACAGCAATACAAAAAATAATAAAAAATGATCTGGGATTCAGTAAGCTTCATATATATCTAAGATAGCTGCATAGTTTGATGAAAATCCAAGTTGATTTGAAAAAAGTTAATTTCAAAGTGTACTATCTCTATTTTGTTCGAACATCAAATTCGAGCTATTTTGATCTAAATTAATTTAAGTCTTAAATATGACAGCGGTACATAAAAAAAATTACCTGGGATTCAGTGAGCTCAATATATCACTAAGATAGCTGCATAGTCTGATGAAAATCCAAGTTGATTTGAAAAAGTTATAAAAAAAATAAAGATGCCTTTCTGAATTTATATAATTATTTTTATGTTTTACCTTTTGTAAAATTAAATTCTTTTATTTCACAGCAATAAATCAAACTACCTTAGATAAGCTTAAATTTTGTAAGATCAATATTTAATTTAGTTAGATGGGCTGATTTAAACCAGTCAAATCTAAATTTGAAGGTCAAGGCTAGTCAAGACAGGTCGAGACTGGTTATGACTGAATCGAGACTTGTTGAGACAGGTCGAGACTAGTCAGGACAGATCGAAACAGGTCGAGCCTTGGTCAAGACCATTTCAGACTACACAAAAATCATCAAGTCTGACTCATTAATGTATTTTATTACCATAATGATATATATTGTTAACATTACGATTTTTTTTGTTTATGTCTCAGTTTTTTTTTTTTATAAATGATGTTTAGCGGTATTTATGCTCCATCATTGCAAATTGTTTTTATTCATTCATGCTGTTTTGTCTTATTAGTAGTTGTTCATTACAGTCAGTAGGATATTTTTTTTTAAGATAATCTGAATAAATGACCTTTTATCACAAATCTTCAAATTCTGCAAATGATTTGGATTTTGGTACACTTTCTATATACGATTTTTGAGGAGAAGAAAATTAGCCGACAAAAATATTAATTTCTTCAAGTAACAGCTAAGCACATGAAATATCACAATGACACATTACTAATCTTACATTCTTTTTTGTAACTTAAACGAAACATAGATGAACATCTTATCTATTTTGTTTAATCCACAAGGTTGGTACTTAATATAAAAATCACATACATACTTTTGCATCCGTCTGGAATAACCCTACTCCGTGGATGGTTGAGTCGGATGTGTAATGATAACAGTATTCATAACCAATCTGAAAATGTATATATTTACAGCTAATGGCTCTGAATACACAGATAAGTATTAGTAAGAACCTATACCATGGCCCGTCCATCTTCCTTGAATTATAAAGGACAATATTTAATAAACATGCACTAAAAAGGTTAAACTACAACAAGGAAGGCGATTACAAACCGTCAAATCAAAGTATAGAAACTTTTGAATATTCATGAATAAGAAATAATTAAAAAAAAAGAAAGGTATTGATTTCGATATTTTCGAGTGCTTTGTTCCATTAATTTAAATTTAAGACAACCTTTTAAAATCATTGTAACTAATATAACAGTTATATAGTTATAATATTCAGTATACAACTAAATTTAACCTTAAATTGTTTCTATATGGCAAATCCAACGAAACGCGTTTTTCTCTTCATTTAGTTATGATGGGAAAGTCACATATGTAATAAAAAGTAAAAACACAAAAATACTGAAATCCAAGGAAAATTCAAAAAGGAAAGTCCCAAATCAAATGGCAAAATATCAAAAGTTCAAACACATCAAACGAATGGATAACAACTGTCATATTCCTGACAAAATAAACGAACGAATATGTTGAGATTGGCAAACAAATTGTTTTTCATTGATTTGCAATTAGACATGCATGACTGTTATAAATTTTGTACTTACTGAAACATTCTAAAATATTATTTTAATTTGCATTTTTAGGAAAAGTTCGGTTATACAAAAGATCAAACTTTAATATCTATTCAAAAGAATGAAAAAAATAATCCAACGTTGTTGGTTTTATCTTGTTTTAAACACGGCTAAAATTCCCATTTGCATGACAGTTGTTTATAGTTCTGATATATTGACAAAACCAGACATGCGACAAAAATAAAGATCCATCATCTAAATCTGTATAAATATACATCACACACCCTTTGGTGGCCCTTGGCGGTTATCTGCGCCTTGGTCAGGTTGTGGTTTATAAGACACATTCCCCATTTTTATTCTCGAAATTATCACAGACATACAAATAAAGACTTTTTTCTGTCAAAAAAGGTACTACGTCTCGGGCTGATATTGGGGTGTTGGAATGATACCCGACCCGATATTGAAAAATCCATGTAATAATCTCAATATAAACATTATCCTATAAAAATAAAAATTATCATCTATATTCAGGGCGGCACCTAGGGCGGCACTGGTGTATACATTCTACTCAAAGCTTTTTCGAGAATATAGTTTAGGTGGAGGCATTTATCACTTCTTTTTATTTGATATAATATTTTGAAACGAGCGTCACTGATGAGTCTTATGAAGACGAAACTCGCGTCTGGCGTACTCAATTATAATCCTGGGACCTTTGATAACTTTGTAAATTGAGCTAAACGTGTTGAAACAAACCCCCTTTTAATTAACTAGCAGACCGGATTGACCAGGAAGAATATTACGTAAATATAGATTACATTAAGTGAAGTTATTTTAATATATTGTATATTCTTATTGTGAACCTCGTAGGAAATAAGAAAACCTATTACGGACAGAAAAAGGTAAATTATTCTAAATATTTATTGTATATAATTATAAAAGAATACTTGATAAATAAATCTTAAAAATGTTTATTAGAAAAAATGAGAAGTATATTATGTTAATAATTTCACAACATGCCAGCACGGGATAGATTTTACAATCACCAAAGCACGGTAAACCTTCCTACAACTAAAATAAAAGTATATTTCACGTTTAACAGTATTGAAGTCATCACAAAATTTAAAACAGACTTCTTTTTTTCTTAAATATAAAAGATTGATTATGATACTATGGGAACATTGAAATATGCTGCGTAAAAAGGAAATTGTCAACGGGATGAAGTTCTTTTAAAAAGGGTTTAAACCAGTATATAAAGATAAAGTCGAAGACATCTAAGACAATATTTTGTGATTTTGAAAATAAAACTTCAACTACGACTTTGTTATTTGTAGTGTCTTAGTTTAATATCATCTGGAGAATCATCTTCGTTTTTCGTTACTAACTATTAGTGCTCTCTCTTAACACTACTCCTCAACCTTTTATTTTTCATTTATAAAAATAGAATGAAATACCAAACTGAATTCGTTTAAATCCAAGATAATTTTCAAAAAGTCTTATTAAAGACATTAGCCAAAAAATTGTCAATAACAGAAAAAGTAGAAATCTCTTTATGATAGAAGTACAAAATGAAAGAAATGTTATGTAATATAATTTCCACTGGAATACATATTACTATATGATTTCGTACTAAAGAATAATTGATATGTGTTTTACAGGAACATGTGTTATGGTATTGTTTAACATAAAGGTTATTTGAAACATTATGGTAGGGTTATCACATATACGTTGTCTACTCAGTTTCACATCAGTATTTGTTAACTTAAAGGATCCAATAATATTATAGCTTGTATATATACATATCCAAAACCTATATTCTTATGGAAGGCAACCTATAGTTTGAAGGATATAAATCAACTCTTTGAAGGATATTATTGAACTCCGAATGAAAAACAAAACGAAAAACTTTAATCAAATGGCAAAATCAAAAACTTAAACACATTATATTAGAAATCAACTGTCATATTCCTGACTTGGCACATGCATTCTTCGAAACGAAATTTTACCCTAAACTAATTTTCAAAACTATGTAAAATTTGGTGTTGACATGAATATAGATTAAATAGTTTTTACAAATTAACTGTTTGCAAAAGTATGATTTTTCTTGAAATACTAAGAAATTTCTTATCCCAGACATAGATGACCTTAGTCGTATCTGGCACAACGTTTTGAAATTTTTGGGTTCAAAATGCTCTTCAACTTTGCACCTGTTTATCTTCTGAGTATGTTGATCATAGCGTCACTGATGAATCGTATATAGACAACAATCATGTCTGGCGTTTCCAATTATATGCCTGGGACCTTTAATAACTATCTTTAAAAATATGTTAAGAGAAATCCACATCATTTGGACGATGTTGGAGCGGCATTGAACGATTTGGTGCTTTCATTGTACTTAACTATATAAATATTGTGTATTTGGATTATTTTTTCCTTTTAACTAAGAATTTCATTATTGTTTATACTGTTGAATTCTTCTTTGATGTGATAGGGACACCATCCAATTGTATTGATGTGTAAAGAATTATAAATTTACTTTTTTACTGGAACGAATACGTTAATAAAAAAAGATGAGCTGATCAAACAAAAGGAACCAAAAGTAAATCCAAATCTTGACAAGAATTCAAAGTTATGCATTAGAGTACAATACCAATTATCCTTACTTTGATACTGATTTCCTAAATAGAATAATAGAAAATAAAAAAAACCCATCCGGCATTTTATTAACAACGATACCCTTGGGCTCAAAATGTCAATCTGTATAGGTTGTTTGGTGATTGTAGGAACATTCACAGTACAAATATGATCGCCCTGTTTGTCCCATTATGCTATTGATATACCATAATGTTTTGTGTCATTCCATGACTATGTGTCATTTTATGACTACACAAGAATGAATAAAAAAATGAAACAACATTTAGTTCATTTAACATTTGCGTTAGAGCCTAACGGTTACAAAGAAAAGCGTACTATTGTACAAAGTAATTTCAAAATCAAAAATGGGAAAACAAGTTTTCTTATCTTTTTTTTTGTTTGCGATTACTAGAGTAAATCTAAATGTCAAAACCCTATCTTTATAAGGAAGTTCATTTAAACATTTTCCGATATGATCAATATATGTTGGTTAAGAGTTTTTCGACGATAAATTTTACTAAAAACAAATACAATTTTCAAAACTGTTTCAAAATTAGCTTCAACAAAAAATTGTTAAAATAGACAACATCATGGTAAAAATGAAAATTTTCGAAAGACATGCAACAAACTGATAGAAACAATTCTGTACACTTACCACCCTAAAATACTTGCGATTAACTTCTGGTTATAGGGTAAGCAGTTCGTCCTTTACTAGTGGAATTTATTATTTATCTCATTACAAATAATATATGATGTAAAGAAAATTCCTCACCCGGAGGCGTGCTTCAGCTGGCCCCTAAACAAAACTGCAAACTAGTTCAGTAATAATTGACGTCATACTAAACTCCGAAATATATAAATGAATTAAAATTAAAAAAAAACCCAACCCAAACATACAAGACTAACAAAGGCCAAAGGCTCCTTACTTTGGAAAGGCACAAACACGTTAACGGGCTGATCAAGACAAATTGAACCAACAGTTAAGATCCTCAATGCTCTTCAACTTTGTATTTGTTTGGTTTATAACTATTTTGTTATGAGCGTCACTGATGAGTCTTATGTAGACGAAACGCGCGTCTGGCGTACTAAATTATAATTCTGGTACCTTTGATAACTAATTAAGCCAAACCTTGGAAAGCTTTCAAAGCAATGCTTACTAGGGATACAATTCTAATCAGTTTAGTTTTTTACTTATTTCCAAAAACAGTTATTATAAAAACCAGATTTAAACCCTTATTTTCATCTTATTGCGATATTCCCGGGACAATATGTCAACCTGTAGACGTATCTACTCAGTGATGGTAGTGAAATTAACGAAACCAATTATACCGTTATGTTTTTAACATGATATGATGCACATGTACAATATTATTGAGAGAACATATTTTTATTGTGTAATTTCTAAAAATACACAAGACTGAATAAAAAGATAAAATTAAAATCAACATCAATGAGTTAATTTATTAACGTTTTCGGATTAATAGATTATTTGGCTGAGAGCCTGATATTAACAAAGAAAACGTATAAATAGAAAAAGTCATTTCAAATTAAAAAAAAAAAAATGGGAAAACCAGTTTTCTTTTCTACTTTTTGTTTGCGTTTACTATGTATAACTTTGAAAGAACTCATTGAGCTATGATAATCGTAAATTCTGTTCAGCTATTCAAACAAGACAAGGCATGACAGACGATGCAAATTTTATATTCATGAATAAATTTTTGAACCTGTTCATATTAATATTGACCTATTCGTCTTGTTTAAAAATAATTTAAAGCGAAACGTTTGTGTAAATTTCGTAACAAGGGCAAAAACCAAAAATCGATATTTTTTTGATTGATTTTCTGAGGATTTTCTGATGACTCAAAAATATTTAAGAAACAATTGATGTAAGCTATACTTTATTGTAGTTTTAACATGGGTAGGCATTATATTCGTGATTATTTTTGCCCGAGCGATAGTGATTCTGATTAGGACAATTAAGGTAATTTCTATGTCTGATGTGTATAAGGGTAAAGCGATTGTGTAGGCTCTTCTATGAAACTCCTATTTTTGTTTGTAATGATGCAAACGGCTGGCACTGTGATTTTTCAGAGAGAGGAGTTTTTGAACAGCCAGCATGAACGGTTGTCGTATCTAGGTTAATTTCGGAATGCAACACATTACGGTCATAATAAATGAATAATTAACAACATGTGCATCATTGAAGAGTTTGGAAGTGTTATAAGTTTATGAAATATATTAAATGCATTTCGATTTGATAAAATTCATTATTCTACAGTAGTCAAAGGAGGGGCGAAAGATACTAAAGGGACAGTCAAACTCTTCAATCTAAATAAACTGACAACGCCATGGCTAAAAATAAAGACAAACAGAAAAATAATAGAACACATGACACAACATAAAAAATGAAATTTACAAAAGGGATGATTTCAACTTCACCATTTGGAACTCTTGGTTTAATATCTTCCTTGTGCTTGCATTCCCTATCAAGAAAATCATGATAGGGAATGCAAGCACGGGAATATCTTATCGATTGGGAGATATATACCCCGTATGCAGGTGCTACTGGAATGTTGCTAATTAGAAATGGACAGTTCACAATTGGAGAGCTGAAATCATCTCTTTTGTCGTAAAGTTTTGTTTTCAACCGACCCTTATTGTCAACTTCTAGATGTAAGTAAAGATATGAGGCCGACTTTACTGTATCTGTAGTATCCTTTATCTCTAGTTCAATGGGATATATGTGCCCACATAGTCACTAAATTTTGAATTATTTAGTGAAAGAAAATCATCTATATAGCGGAAAGTAGACAGGATATTGCTAACTTCTTATCTTTCTTACTCAGAAGTTCCTGCATGAAGTCAGTCTCATAATAATAAAGAAACAAGTCGGCAAGTAGGGTGGCAGAGTTTGTTCCCATTGGAATGCAGACAGTCTGTTGAAAACACGTCCTCGGAACGTAACAACTATGTTTTCAATCAAGAAATCAAGCATCTTGATAATATCAGTTTCAGAGAATTTTTTGTTTGAATCAGAGTGATCCTTTACAAAGTAGGATTAATCCCTCCCTAAGACAAGATACTTGTATCTTCGTTGACCATTCTTTTTTATGAAGCAAAGCAATACCAACTTTTTCAATTTGTCTTTTAGTTTGGAATGTGGAATACTTGTGTAAAGAGTAGAACAGTAAAATGTTTAATACTGTTACAAGATGAAAGAGAGTTAGATGATTGTATGTACGCCACCTCTAGAATAAACAGTTTCGCAATAACTTTGAAGCCCGTCTTTGATTACTGATAAAATAGATGTTGATAATTAAGAAAGAGGTTTCGTGGAGCACTTGGAAGCCCCAGCATTATACCGTTATTTGTAAGTACACTTATGTAGTTTAGGTATCAAATACAGTGATGGAAGAAACACTTCTTTATCTTTAGTTGAAATTTCAAAGGAACATAGAACAGACCTATGATTATCCGGGATTTCTTCTTTGGTAAGTGTCGTGAGGGTATATGTTGAGTTTCCAATGAATTTTTAATACCTAATTCGTTTATCAAGCAGTTGGTGTAATAAGTTTTACACACAAAAACGATGTTGTTTGGGGCTTTGTCTGCGGGGACAATAACATATTTGTCATGGAGGTAAGAGAGATGTTTTGCAACATTTGGGTCTTTAAAGATTGACGTTGCATGGACATTGATAGACCCATTCAGTTTCTAAATTCTGATTTGTATCAACGATCTCACTGCCTTAATCCATTCAGAAAGAGTGTCTACGTCTTCCTTGTCGCGCTTAGCCCATTGCCTGGCATAATGTAATCCTCGACTTAACACGTCAAGATTTTAAAGTTGTATTTCCAATTGATGGATTTAGCTCACGATATTTCGGACCTTTCGATAACACATTTCGTAGAGAAGTGTTATTAACAATGTTGAGGTCACCGGTAATAACGTGGCCAGCAGGATTATATGTGAATTGGGAACTAGCACATGTCAAGTGCAATCAATATCGAGATCCTGCAAAACGTGTTTGTAATTAAGATTTTTAGTTGCAGTAGGTTTGGTATAGGTATACGAAATGATTGGTACATACTGGTCTTTGAAAAAAGGAGGTATTTTCGATTGAACTAATTTATGATGAAGAATATTGTTGACGCCATCGAGACCTTTGTTGGCAAAGGAAAGATTGAGGAAAGGTCTGTTCTCTTTTTAATCTTTTTCAATGCGGACTGGCTTTAAAAGTCTGTGAATTGCAATATCCGAAATTATAGAGGGGTTTTAACAGTGGATTCCAAACATACATTGAACAGAGAATGAATTTTTGAAAGGGGTAACGAATAAAGTTTCGTGCGATTGTTATGAATACCTAACGGATTTTGTATAAACGGCAGCAAGTCATTAATAGAGACATCATACAGAGAAGGTGATGTATAATGACGATGACCATGACTGCGTCTACGTCGAGGAGTAGAAGGACTAGATAGAATACCTATACCATCAATTTTGTCATTGCAACCATAAGGGATAGCAGTTCGCAATTGTCTAATCCAGTAGTCCTCTTTTTGTCTACGGAGAGTCGTTGAAAGATTAGGATTGTTAGAGCTATGGTATATCTTTTCGATAATGCGAACTGTCACAGAAACGATGGAATGATCGGGCTGATTGAAATGCTGGTATATAATGTCGTTAGCATTGAGGTTAATGTCTGATCTATGACTGCACATACGTTTGTTCATACGTACGTCATATTAGAGATTTCCAATAAAATGACATACGTACCTAACTCGACGTACGCACGTAACGGGACCGGTTATTGCTAACCAATTAATTTTGTTAAATGCGTTACTCAATTTTTAACTAAGTATTCCTAAACTATTAAACCCATTCAAAATAAATTTTATCATTATTAAATATTTCTAAGATGATGAAAAACGAAAGAAATAATGATTTTTATATATCACGTGATTATTGAGATTCCCGCCTAAACGTTACTGTCATAAGACCACGTATACATACGTATCTTTACCTATCATACGATTCATTGGAGTTGTCTTTCATGGTTTTGATAATGAATTTGATTTTCAGATATTATTGCAAATTTTAATGAACCTATTATTTGATTTTGTTTGTCGTTATCAGATAGGCTCTTATCTTCGATTTTTAATGTTTTATAATATTTCATTTCCGTGGGTAATAATTTATATAGATTTTGTCGTAATTTCAAAAAAATGAACTCAAAATGTTAATCAGAACGTGTCTCAGTTAAAGTTGAAAATTGGGAATGCATCATACTTTATTAAGTATCATTTCAAACGTTCTCTTCTTCTCTTAATCTCCTCATTAGTCCAAATATAAATTTAACAGGGAAAGCGTACGTAAACGGGAAGTGAATATTTGAAAAAAAACAACATTACAGGTCTTGTACTTCCTCAAATTTTAGTAGTTGACATATAGTTTTCTTTCAAATGAAAGTCAACGAACATTAAAAAAGGAAAATTGTAGTTGATAATAATGTGTGTAAATGAATGTGTAAGTTAGAAGGTGTACTTGATTATCAATTGATGACTAATAACCTGCATTGACCACTGTGGAATAGTTACTATCAACTTATTATAGTAATTGGCTAAAAATATCCTGTTCCCGAGTATTTCTAATTAAAAGTGGATGAGAATGTCAATTTACATAGTTGTTACATTTTTGAGACAACTATAATGTCACTTCAGTCTTTACGGGAATTTTCTTTTACTCGCATGTTTCCAATTAGAAGTAGATTCTAAAGCTATCGCATATATTGATTGAATTAGCGAAAATTTTAAGTTTCAACTTTTGTCTCGCTTTGGAGGTATTTATATATTTAAAAGTGACAACTATGCGACAGATCCAAAGACAGGATCACTAGTGAAGGTTTTACACGACTGGAAAAAAACATTTTATATACATAATTATATACTTGTATATTAATTGGATTGACTGGTAACAGGCTAGCCTGGAATACAAATTGAATTATTCTGTTGGACCCCCTGATCGAATGACTTTAAGAAAGTATTTTTTCGGCTTCTCCACCAAGCATGATGCATTCACGAGCAAGAGCAGGTATTGGTTTACTCGTAGAAAGTGTTTCTGTATAGTGGTTACGCTCTTAGGTTAGCTAGCACAGGAAAATGCGTCTCTTAATTGTCGGGTATATTTAAAAAGGTATATGTATTTATCATTATAATTAATTTTCATCATCCTCAATATATATGTAATATTTGTCGCTGGATATAAGACATACATCAGTATCATTATCATCATAAGTGCTATAGCTTGAGGCATAATCTTCGTCGTAAGTATAACGTGAGGTTTAATTCTTATTTTCTATTTCAGGCAGTTTATGTCGAGAACTTATTTTACGCATGCATATCTATGATACATAGTTTTTTTTATAAATATCCAAATTATAGCCAATGGAGATCATAGAAGTATGTTTATCAAATGATCATGATCACAATAAAACAGATAGAAAGGGATTGACTCGTGAGACTGAAACGAAGCATAAAAACAGCTAGCCATTTCTAGTATTTCCAAATAAGCTCCATGTACCGAAATGATGGTATACACAGCTGCTGAACACTATCTTTAAAACAACTACAACTAATATATTAAGAATAATTATCCCGTTTATATATTTTTTTCGTACTGTTACACCATTGTCCTAGTACGGATGTGACTGTCCCAAGTCAAAAGCTTTTAATTCAGTGCTTATCGTTTGTTGGTGTGTTTTCGTTGAGTTTTTTTACATTAATTTGGCTATTAGTTTTTGTTGTTTTACATTTGTCATTTTGGAGCCTCTTATAGCTGACTATGCGGTATAATCTTTGCTAATTGTTGAAACCCCTTCGTTGGACTATAGTTGTTAAAATTTCTGTGTCATTTGTTCTCTTTTGAAGAGTTGTCTCTTTGAAAATTATACTACACCTTGATTTTTGTATATATCACAAATTAAGAATAAAAAAAAATTAGACAGTCTAGAAAAGCGAGACCTTTTGTCATGTCAAAAGTACAGATTATCTGTAGGACCATTAGTGGTCATACTTATATAGCAGATTAATGTAGTGCCCATGTGTCCATTGTATTACACGTCAGTATCACATTTCTATATTCAGTGAGCTACTAAATCACGGGGGGAAATCCAATTCAGTTTGTAGTCTTAAATTTTTAAATCACATGCGAGATGCCTAATGTTCAGACATTGTTGTTTTTAAAAAGTTTTTATCAAAGTCAAACGCCAATCATTTAAGGTTTTTATTTTTGTGCAATACAGTTCGTGATTATGGCCGGATCCAAGATATTTGAAAGAGGGCGTAGGTTTCGATATTTGAATGTATACTGTCGAGCGAAGCGATTCAAAAAATAATTTGGACAATTATACGCTAAAAATGATATTGTGGAAAACATGAGATTTTAAAACTTATTTAGCGATCGAAAAGGATAAGTCCTGTATCCTCGGATGCAATCTATTATAGGTTTACTTAAACAAAAACCTCGCCCCATAATTTGGTATAGGTAAAGACGAGAAAGTACTTTTGAAAAATATATCATTGATATGAATTTCTGCCACATCAAATTATCTTCGATTAAATTACATAAAAATATTATTTTGTTTTAAAAGTCGAGTACACCTTTTACATTCGGGTGTGTTGGAATTCACTTTAAACGTTAAATCTTTTTAAAACAATAAAAAGGCAACCTTCTCGCTTCGCAATTCGTTATTTTAATATTTGCATGCAAAATGTCGTCTTGGTAGTTTTTAAAATTCATAATGTGAGAAGAACTAAAATATGGGTCAAGTGTAATGACAAGAAATGATGGGTGTGTTTGATTACAAATTGCTAATTTACTTGTTTCAGTATAGTATTTGTGTCAATACAATCCTTCAAAGTTTAATGACAAAATATTTAAAGAGTAAAACAAATAGTTGGGGTTGATTTTTACTGAAGGCATATTCCAGCAACAATGCGTGTTCAAAGAACAAAACATACATGCAGTGTATGCTCCCCTCCGTCATGCTTCAATGCAGTAGGACGAAATACGTTGAGTTAGGTCGGTTATGTCGAGTAAAGTTATTTTATTGGAAATCTCTATTAGAATTGTTGGTGTTTAACGACAAAAAGTCTCATCAAAGACGCTCAAATCAAAAGAGTGTTATAAAAATATTTCTTATATTTCCGTTCTGATACAATTCCACGCGAGAAACTAGCTGATTCAAACACGTTACTCTCCTGGTGAGCAATAAAAACTGATATATACCATTTATGCATTATGTTGATTATTAAGCCAAACAATATAAGGTCTGCAAATTATATATCTACATATGTTTTTTTTTTATTTTAGATTAATTGCAGATTATGAGGAAGACGTTTGGTATAGTCCCTGTCGTCTCTGCTTTCATAAGTTTATTTACATATAGTTATGCCGAGTTAGTATTAGTTTATTTCTATAGGTGCAAATCAGCAATGCTAGCTATAAACTTGAAGTCTGAATCTAAAGCGTTTGCAAACATTATTATAGTCACGATGTATGCAATAGTGACATGCTGATGAAAAGTACAAATATTTTATCATAACGCTCACAATCTTACTCCATTATATTACATAAAACTAAGCCCGTCTTGTATTCAAAGGACTGTAATTTGAACTTAAAAATGGTGGTGGTATTTGTTCCATATTGTAGAAACACTATTCTTAAAAGTATTCCATAGACACTCTGACAATGAAATGCATTATTCTATAATATAGTAGGAAATTATAAATATTAATAGCACCGTTTTTAATTTTTGTAAAAGAAATATTCGATGATTTTAGTCATGAGTAAGAATTTCACAACTCACCACCATATCTTTATCCTTTTAATCATTTAAGGAATGACAATGATATTTTTTCTGCTTATGAAGAAATAACATAAAAAATTTGATGCACACTGAATAACGCGCGTAGCGGGTTATTTAACAGTGTGCACCACATTTTTTATGTTATTTCGAAGAAACAGAAAAAATATTACAGTCATTTGTTATAATTCAATTCTAAATTCTATTTTAAACCGTAGAAAACCATGAAAAAACGTTGATGACGTCACGGTCACATGACTGAATTACGTCTATGGGCCCATAACAAAATAACGACAGTCAATCAAAAGACGCGTTACATCGAAAATTCAAATTATTAGTATATGTAAAAGAATGATACCACTGCTCTTTATGATGAAGAAAGGGATAATCATTCTTTTTACAGCTATGAATATTGTAAAGAACATAAATATGACCTCTAGATTGTGTTGATTCAAGAATTGATTACATGGAAAGAGCATTGATATAATGTATGTTTTATTTATAGATTATCGTTCGTCATCTCAAAGAGATTGATTTTCTCGCTTGAGCCGGTACGATTTAAGATGAGATGACCAATAATAATCCGAGAATCGCTATTTTACCCATTACCTATTTTTGCTTCGCATTACGGTGCGGAGCTATTAGTTTAGTCGAAATACACGCCATCTTGAATACATACCTTATCACTTACAGATTCTGATTGGTTGCATTATAATGAGGCTGATATACAGCTATTGGCTTACATGAGATAAAGAACTAAAGACTTTTCTGGTCCAGGATAAGACATTAAATGCCGGAAAATTAACTAAGTTCCGATCACCGTCGTTAATTCATGTTCGTTTTATTATGCCACGGCATATTTTTAACAGATAAATTCAATATTAAAATATCAATTATAAATACGCATTTCATTGCTTTGTTATTCTGCAATTTGCACGATTTTCTTTGATAAACAAAAATGCATTATCTGTATTTTATATCTTCTTACAATATAGACACATCTCTAAAAAGGCATACCTCAAGAGTCGTGTCTAAATGTATTGTTGTTTTAATTTTCAACAAGAATTTTGTGTTTTAAAAGCATGGGTGTATAACGCACACTCTTAAAATACGTCCAATTTATATCAATCAATATCTAAAAATACCACATTTCCAATAATATTAAACAACCACATGCACAAACCTAACCTTAAATTAGGTTACTGCAATTTTTCATGTCACCATATTTTTCATCTTGCCGTGTTTGTAACAATAGATTGAAATATTTATATCTTTCATTTATTTCTTTCAGAATCCGCGTATGTAGTCATTATTACCATTTCCAGAACACAGTCTCTTACGACTGTGGCATTTGGGGAACAAGCAGTTGCACTAGATATTTGGGGTTCGTGTTCTTTATTCTTTAGTTTTCTATGTTGTATCATGTGTACTATTATTTGTCTGTTTGTCCATTTAATTTTCAGCTATGGTTCACACTAAGTGAAATTCGCATTTGTTGCCATTAATTTGAGTTAAATTTGGCACCAAATATTACCAATATAAATTGATTTGCAAGTAGATTCAATACTTTTTTTCAAAGACTTATAAAGATTGGCATGCACTCTAATATTACAAAACCAATACATGACTAGGATGTTTTTAAAGCTTCGATACAAAGTAAAATAAAAAAAAATAAAAATTCCAAGGGAAAACTCAAAACGAAAAGTCCTTTATCAAATGACAAAACCATCGATGTGCACTGTAAGGACCCTATCAGAAATAAGCTTTCATTGATTATCATTGAAAGTTTATCAAGGAGTGATTTTTTTGCGTCAGACCACCATTTTAATTTATAATACATGAAAAAACGTCTCTGACCAAAAATATTGCTTTGATGTCATTAATTATCTAAACTAACCAGCACATTTGCAAATATGAAAATATAGTGAAAATATGAAAAATAAGAAGATGTCTTTTGATTGTAAATAAGACAACTCTCAATTCTTGACAAGTTATTACATGAAACAGAAAATAAATAGTTATAGGTCCCGTACGACCTTTAACATTGAGTGAAACCTATACCGCATAGTCAGCAATAAAAGGACGAGAACTTACAAATGTACAATAATTCAAACGAAACAACTAATGGATTGATTCATCATCGACATGTACAAAATACTATGATATACAGCAACAAACAAGTACCACTGAAGTACAGACTACTGACTTAGGATATGCATATACATATTGTAGCGGGGGTTTAACATGTAAACGGGCACACAACCCTTCCAATAACCTTGGACAATGGTGTTACAGTACAATTAATGCACAAACTGTAGCAATTAGTTGAAAAGGGATTAACTCATCAGATCGATAGAAAGCAAAAAACAAGTAACAAATAGACAATGTGGACGTGGCCGAGTACTTACACCTCACCACATTAAGTAGAAACTAGGTACATTTCTTAGAGTACTCACAGTTACTTGCAGCTAGTTCAAAGCCATCAACTACAACTGTATCAATCAGTACACATCCAACATCCAATAGGTCTAGTGTAAATGAGTCATTTACAGTCAGAAAAAAACAACCGAAATATGACCTTGTGCAATGCCAAGATTATACCACTTTTAGCTAGTACTTATTTGATCATGAGTTTGAATTACAAAAATATGATTTTTAAATGCGCTCTGTAGTAAACTCATTCAATATATCTAGAAAAACCAGGATGTTCTAGTAGAAGTTGTCTACAAACTATCGTGTTTCATTACAAGACTCAAAACATTGGTTGCAAATTTGCACAAAGAAAGATGATACATGTACAATTCATGATATTTCTAGTTTTTACGATGTTTAACTTAAGGTAAAAAAAAGTTTGAAAGCTGTTTTAATAGACAAAAAATTGTTGAATAGAAAGGAATTTTGAATTGAAGGTCTGACACATTTAACAGTACCGTTTTTGTTTTATTTTATAATTTTCATTACACATATCTGTAAAATGTGCTTGTATATATTTGATATCGATTTCTACATGAGTTTTACCTTTTACCTTTACTTCCCACAATGATTTGATGTTGGTTAGAGATGTCCGTTTACATTTTAAAATTATTGTCAGAAAAAACCTATCACAATATCTCTATACTTTCTATAGGGATAACACGAGGCACTCAAATATATTCTCCTTAGGTTATGCGAGTTTTCTCAAATTTGACATCAGTCAACTGGTCACGGTTAAAGTTTGAAAGTAAGAAACCGTGTAGTAATACAATAATGTCTTAAGACATATAAACATAGACATACTTATTCAACATTAAACATCTACTATCTACGAACACATTCATTGATTTGAGTGTCTGACGTCAGAAAAATCAAGGGCTTCTAAGATGATTTCCGTTTTTTTTGGTGCTTTTATAAACTATTGCTGCCGTTTCGTAGGTTTTTTGTTTGCCATCATATTTTTCGTTGTATCATACGTTTTGATTGTCCCTTTTGTATATTCTCCCTCTTATTCATGCTTTCATTATCTCATTTAAAGTTATAGTTCGCGGTTTTCCATATACTGCTGCACAGGATATCAGCACTATCCGAATTGTTATCGTAAGTATCAATAAAATAGTCAAATAAAGGCAATATTAGTATACTGCTATTCAATAGTCATAAATCGATGTAACTGAAACAAATCCGGGTCATAAACCATACATGGAAGAAACAAACCACTGAACTGTACAAAAACAAACGCTTCACACATAGAAACGGACTATGTGATAAGTTAACAACTGCCATTTTCCTGATTTAGTTTAGGATATTTTAAGAAAAAATGGTAGACTGAACCTGGTTTTATGGCTAGCCAAACCTCCTGTTTATATTGTCTTATATGGCATAGTTAAAACAATACAGAATAAAATAAATGCTAAAACATTCAGAACAGAGAAATACATAAATGAATAATATAATTGTACATTTCAACATGCAAACCACAGTTTTTTTTCAGGGTTTTTCTAAAGTTTGGTTCAGTTTTATTCGTCAACATATGTGGATGTATATTGTCACTTCTACTAAATAATGAATTTATCAAAAACCTTTCATAAAATTTCTGTATGAAAATGTACAAAATAGGACAATATTTTTTTACGCCATTATATCATAAGACATTCATAGTTCAACGGAAACGACGACGACGACGACGACGACGACGACGACGACGACGACGACGACGACGGAAGAAGGACGCCAAGAGATAAAAAAAAGCATCTTTTGTATAAATATTGTCTCTATTCCGAAACGACAACAACCAAAAGAGCCATGTTACACAATCGGATTTTAAAACACATGACTTTTTCAGATCTGACAACATTCTAAATAATCTTTAGGTTCTTGAAACGGTTTTCAGAACAGAAATTTAAAGTAACCCTTCGGATGTTTCTTCATGATTGTAAATTTTGATACAATTGCCATTATTCAACACGACGAAAGAAAATAAATTAAGCAATATTTGTTTATTGATAGCTGTATGTTATGGAAAAACAATACTAAATGATGCCTGTAATGAACAGTATTACTCAGATGTTATTGTATATAGAGGAGGTGAAACAAAAGATCGTGGAGGTGGAAATTGTTCTTCACCAGAGAATTGTACAAACTGTGCAGATGGTTTTTATAGCGGCAGTGGACGTTGTTTAAGTAAGAAGTATTTTTTTATACAATTTAAAACTATATTCCCCATTTCCATTCTTAATTTTAGATCTAAAAGTGAACGTTTGCATTTCTTTGCAGCTGTCAATACTTACTCTTCAACCGTTTTTGATAGTATATATTTATATGGATAGTGATGATTTACCCATATTTCTAATCTGCATTAACTGAAGTTCCCATTTTTTCATAGGCAAAAACACTTATTTTCACTATTCATTTAAAATTTTAATGAGTTAATATTTTGTAGAGTTAGTCAAAAATAGATGTATTTTCTATAGTAGCAAATTCATTTCCTATAATGAATCATCAGGTATAGATGTATCTATGAAGAGGCCAATACTATTGCTGATTATCGTACTATTCGATGTATATTCTACAACAAAACCATATGACGATGTCACAATATCAAGACAACGAAAGGATTCAAATGTTTGTGTTAATGTATTACAAGCGAAACCAATAAGTTGATTTTTATTTTTTCTACATATTATATTAAAGTCTAATTTACTTTTTGATCAGTATGTCCATCTATTCCAAACTGTAACCACAGAAGATGTACATCACCAAGTGACAACTATTGTGAGTACTGTCAGTATGAGATTAAAGACAAGCCTTTCTGGCGGGGATATACAAGGCATTTTGATGGAGAGATGAAAAAGTGTAAAAGTAAGTTCAAATGCATTTATGCAGAGATGAGGTTCGGCATTGATGGCAATGATTCTTTTTCCGTTTCTAATTTTCTCGAAATGTTTGTCTCATATACGTACAACTCATGCTCTTATACTATCAAAAGGTGACCAGTTTTATCATACTCTTATTTCGGAAAACCCCCAAAATGATTTTTCATTTGTTTTTCATAAAAAAAAGAGTAAAAAACAGTGACTGCGATTATCAGCGAGTACTTTATTTTAGTTAAAACTTGGTTTTTATATTTGATTGTATGTTTGACAATATCTTAAGTGTGCGATCGCTGCAATTGGGCAGATTATTTTTTCACGTCATGTATATATACCTAGACTGTGATAACTGTAAATGCTGATATACAAAGCTTGGATTTCACCAAGATCTTTGATTAGGCAACTACAAAATTCACTGTTGCATTTTGCACAATGAAAGTAACAACATGAGAGACGTAACCTTGTTTGAATTAAACAAGGATTCGTTTTCTGTCTGTACAAAGTCTGGAATATGAAAATTGTTTTTCATACGTTTGATGTATTTTTTCTTTTGCTTTACCGCTTGTTATCGGAATTTCGATTTTCCTTGAATTTCGGTACTTTTTTAAAAATTTACTTCGTCCTAAAATCATTAGGATTTGTTATTTTGATGAGATGGTGTAGAGACATTTAATATAACAAACTGTCAAGACAAAAATATGCATAAAATGTTAACATGGTGCTGTCTATATGTTGATATATTAATCTTTGTAATCACATTTGAATTTTTGTTAACTAGAAGCTTGTTCTTGGCGTGCTGACAGTACCAGATGCTTTCCAGGAGAGTGTACAAATGAAACAACAGAAACATGTTCGTGTACACCAGGATTCGGTGGTAATCAGTGTGATACAAGTAAGATGTTATCTCTTACAATATGGTTCAACTAAATGCAATTGACATTTTAGTAGACAATTGTTGAAAAAAATTTCAATATTATAATCTTTAGTTTCATGATTTTTCTCATGACAAAATGTATTTAATACATTACATTGTGGTTCGTCAAAAGTATACAACGCAAGATGGATGCACCAAATAGTATGTGTTACTCAATTACAGCCCATCCATTTACATCAACTTCCCATCGTTTCATTTTAGTGAAGGTTTTTTATATTTTTTAATGTACACAAAGTAAAAACCAGTAAATTAATATAAAAAAGAAGATGTGGTATGAATGCCAATGAGACAACCGTCAACAAGAGACCAAAATGACACAGAAATTAACAGCTAAAGGTCACCGTGCGACTTCAAAAATTAGCAAAGCCAATACCGCATAGTCAGCTATTAAAAGCCCCGAAATGACAATGTACTAATAAAACAATTCAAAGGAGAAAACTAACGGCCTTATTTATATACAATAATTAAGATGTTTTTATCGTATAGGTCAAATACAATTTACATATTACCATCTACCATAGTCAAATACAGCTATATGTAAGGACAATCTACCTTTGCATTATTTACAAAAACATCTGAGGTTAAGTGATTTAAGATATTTATAAATGGCTTCGACATTGTCTCTTGAAAGTTTACTACATATCAACTTTGAATTATCTTTTTTTTGGTGTTTTTTCTAAAAAAATGATTTTACATTTCACTGGTTGAGATACAAAAACATGATAAACCAAGGCGCAGTTTGACGACTGTCCCAAGTCAGAAGCCTCTGGCCTTTGTTAGTCTATATGATTTTTAAATTTAGTTTCTTGTATACATTTTTGAGTTACGTATGACGTCCATTTTCACTGAACCAATAGACATTTTGGTTTAGAAGCCAGTTAGAGAACGCCTCCGGGTGCGGAATTTCCTCGCTGTATTGAAAATCCATTGGTGATCTGTTGCTGTTTCCGCTTTTTGGTCGGTTTGGTGTGTCTTTGACACGTTCCCATTTTTTTCAATTTTATAAAATGGAGTGACACAAAAAGAACGAGTTTTTGATAACTTTTTTTTATTTATTTGATGTGCTGTACTTTTTTTTAAAGTAGAACTGCAAATCAGTTAGACATTACAGGACATACGATTTCGTTAACATTCTACCGAAGTTCTTGGTGTTTCCTAGTAAATGTTTTAAAGTGTACTGTAGTCCTCAAATCGTTTTAATAGAAGCCTTGGCTATTTTATTCTTCAGTTTAACATTTACACCTGCAGCGTTTTATATTGGAAAACGGGGTTCTGACAATATCTGAAAACATATGATACACTTTTGATATTCGTATCAATAGTCTTTAATACAGCAGATTTTTTTTCTGTTAAGAAATAAAAACAGATTCCTTATGTACTATCCTTATGATATTTTGTAGTCACAGAAGAAACAGACATCCTTTATGCGGAAATCAAGCTACATAATCCGTCCAAAGAAACAGTTACAACCCCGTTGGATCCTAGTGATACAGGACAACAACCGACCAGATTCACAAACAAGAATGACCTTAATACTGCAGAAATAGAGTTCCATGGAAAGTTTGTATCTTCTGGGACACCTCCAGTACATGACCCGAGTGGAGAAAACCACTTTGTGACTGATTTTAACTATGGTATAGTTTATGGTGAAATGAAGCTAGAATATATCATAGGTACATGTTATAATTTCTTTCAATTTGGATTAATGTTGTCATGCAGAAAATTAATCATAAATACCATGCTTGTAAAGGGAAATAACACCTGTGATTGATTAAGCAGTCGATTTACGATTCCCTGCGATATTCTCTGATTAAAATCTAATATTTCTGAAATTACGTATTCGTGTATTTTAACAACCTTAACTATTCATTGTAGGCGTTCATGATGAAGATGATCCTGTAAAAGCGTTGCGGATTAAAATATTATTTGCTTTTAATTTGAGCTAAAAAAAAAAATGGCCTATTGTAGTGAGAAGTTTAATTGGAAACAACAAGTTTGGTCCAGAATAAAGTATCGGCAAAATACGATTTTTGCTTTAACTATTTCCAGTAGTACATGAGAGTTGTTTTATAAAGTTAACATATTCAGGCGCCTGTCCCAAGTCAGGAGCATCTGGCCTTTGTTATTCTTGTATTTTTTTTATTTTAGTTTCTTGTGTACAATTTGGAAACTAGTATGGCGTTTATTATCACTGAACTAGTATATATTTGTTAAGAGGCCAGCTGAAGGACGCCTCTGGGTGCTGGAATTTCTCGCTACATTGAAGACCTGTTGATGACTTTCCACTGTTGTGTTTTTTTATATGGTCGGGTTGTTGTCTCTTTGACACATTCTTCATTTCCATTCTCAATTTTAACATATAAATGCAAAAAGTTTGATTTTTTCATAAAAGGGAAAACAGGATATTTGGTGGCAAGACGTCAATTTAGGAAATTACCTATTTTTTTTAATAATTTTTTGTAATGTTGCAAACATTTATTTAGAAAGTAACTGTAGACATTATTATCGAAACTATTTCGTGCTTTTTGTTATGTAAGATGTCATTGCAGAATTAATTAATTTGTTAAAATAACTGCAAGATTTGTTTTATACATTAACGTAATCCTATAGGTTCATCGAGTAATACCCATAATTTCAATTGTGCTGGTTCGGAGGAGGATCCAATCAAAATTAATTATATATGTTCAAGGAATCGTTTCAATAGCAGTTCTATATCATTACCAATATTTGGACATGGTGATAGGTAAGTAATCAGCATTTTTTATATGTTCGCTCAAGAAAGGACATAAATTAATGCGACAGTAGTTTGTTTACCGTTGTAAAAATCAATTCTTTTAAATCGAGTAGAAAGAGACATTTCAAGGTAACTAATAGAAATCGAGGAAAATCGCGTTAACTCCAAAAGAAGCAAGACTGGGTATGTCGATATGGAACGCGTTTCCGGCCATGCATGTATTATCCGCCACAGTGTGCACTGCACATTTATTGATTCTGTTGTATAGTTGATGAGGAATAAACAGTGTATATTTTTGCCATGTGATTATGGACTTTCCGAATTGATTTTCCTCTACGTTCAGTATGTTTGTGATTTTACTTTTTAATAATAAAGAAAATGACAAATTCCGATACATGTCGTTTATCTTAGGAATAAATAGAGATTTTCCGTCTATATTTAATATAATTGATTTAAATGAGCTCAAACATTCATTGTCAAGGCAGTCATGACGACAGCAAGGTATAATGTTAAGTTAAAGAAGAAGAACCAAAGATGAAAGACAACATAAAATTCTAGAAAAAAAGTTTGATTATAACATATGTATATAATAACCACTCTTCCTCTGAGCAATATTTCACAATGAATATTTGCAGGTTAATATTTTCCATCAAAATCAGAAATGGTGGTTATCTGACATATATCAACCGAGAATTGAATACCACAGTCAATGTTTCACTGACAGGTATAACTACAACCAGAAATTACACAGTACAATGGGATCTAAATCCTCCGTACTTTCATTGTTTCCAGTTACTTGGCACCAATTGTACAGAGACACCAATAGATATAGAAGACGTTACATATGAGGTTTGTTACTAAAAATCAATCGTCTTTCTTTATCTAAGATATCTAATTTTACGAAAAATGAATGCAAGCCAATGAATGAAAAAATAGTTGGTAACTACCTCGGAATGTTTTTGAATAAATCTTATGATTTTCATACCATTTGAAAACCGAAATTTATGTACAACTTTTCCAATCTAGGAAAAAATCAAACCAATTCAGATGCTTACATTGTCACGGAATATAAGTTCCTTCATAATATAAGTTCCAAAAGGAAAAAATATTCTAGAATATTATTTCCACAGGATTAAATATTACAGTGTATGTTCCTACAGAATAAATAGTATATAATATTTGTTCCAACAGAAATAGGTACTTTGACAGTGTTTATAACAAAGTTTCCAGTGGAACGCCTGTTAGGTGGAAGAAATATACGTTGACAACATTACTCACATATTCAAATACCTTTTATGTTACAAGGAAGTAATTATTCACATAGGCGACAATGGTAGCCTTATTTGGTCCTGCCTCTTCACTATTAAAGATCCATTGAAAAAAATTTCGAATTCTGAATTATCAACACCATTTGGTGTAATTGCAATGGTCAAACACATATGGTGCCGCAGCTTTTTTGATAGAAAAATGACATTTTTAAGGGTACTCAACGGTTCCGGAATTTTCGAAATAGTATGAATGAAGAACACCCCTTGCTTAAGTTGGCACAGAAAATGTTGCTTATCTTAGAGAGTTTTCTCTAAATTTCTCAATATTTCTACACCAATGGCCAACACCCATTTCTCACTATTTCAATTTTAATTTCGAATTACCAAGGCAAAAGAAAATAAATTTACTTCTACCTATTATCTTGGATGTAAAATCTAGGTGGCGCTAGTCATCTTTATTTACTTCCTTTTATCCATGATGTAGGTAGATAAACTATATAATTCAAATGTCTATAACGAGCCCGATACTGTAAAAATAGAATAAGAGGTACATGTAAGATAAAAGTAATTAGAAGAGTAATGACGTCAATTGAATACTTCGGACAAACTATATAAGAGACGACCATAACACAGTAAAAAAAGTAGACAGCAACTTTTCTCAACAAGTTTTGAATTATATAACACATGCATGTTGTAGTTATACAACTAACAATGAAATATCACATAAATATCAAACCATAAAATAATCATGTAATTGAAAAAAACACACAAATATTTGGTTTGCATGAAATTAAATGGTTCTTCTCAAACTGATTGTTTATGAAAGAGTCTCCAAAGTTGCAAAAAACGCACTGCAGCCAACTAGCAGAATATACATCGTGCAGTAATATTAAAAGTTTGTATGGATATGATCCAAGTAGAAGCTTTGATATAACTTAAAATAAACTACTACTATAAGGGTGTTTAACGATCTTTACTTCCCTTTAGAGACTTTAACAGTCGATAAAACATATAAAACAAATCACCAGCATTTCTAAACATTTGAACATTAGCAATACAATCATAACATTTGAATGAGAAGGTATTGAGTTAAACTTGTTAGAAAGTTAAAACCATTCATTGCGAGAATTTTCAAGGAAAGTATACAAGATTTATGGTTTCTTTTGCAGAATAGAATACAGTTTTCCTGGAAACAGTGGAATGATGATCTGGCAGATATAGATAGATATGAATATGAAGTTTATCATTTACAACCTCATGGACACGTTCTACGCGAAACAGATATACTATTTTCATCTAATCGAACACCAGACTCGAATCTAGAGGTATCATTATTTTGCTAAGATTAGCACTTTTGTATTTAACATGTAGTTGCTAAATAATTACGAGTATTGAGGTAACGTAAACGTTTGGACTCATTGAATTTCAGTCATTGTTTCAAGCTTTTAGAATAAGCAGCCATTTTAAAGATCATAAGAATCATGACTTTTTATTTTCTGCTAATATATTTAACGTTTTAAAAAAGTGTTTTTCATTGCATCCTTTTCTAAGGTCTTTCCACCGAATTTTGTTCTGATTATAATTTTTTTCCAACTAATTTTTTTTTTGCGCACTTGTTTTATAAGATGTCGCTTATATATATGGATTATGGTATCGTACAGTTTATACGCTTTTGAAAAAAAATACTGCTAAACCGAATACTTTATGTTTTAAAATATTTGACTTTTCTACACTTTATACAAGAATTCCACATTTTAAACTAAAAGACAAATTGAAAGAGTTGGCATTGCTTTATTGCATTAAAAAGAATGGCCAACGAAAATACAAGTGTCTTGTATTAGGAAGTGATAAATTCTACTTTGTAAAGGATCACTCTGATTCAAACAAAAATTTCTCTGAAACTGACATTATCATATGATTTCTTGATTGACAACATATTTGTTACGTTCGGAGGACGTGTTTTTTTTATCGGCATTCCAAAAAAAAACGAATGGTGACTCTCTTCTTGCCGACTTGTTTCTTTATTGTTATGAGGCTGACTTCACACAGAAACTTCTTATGAAGAAAGATAAGAAGTTAGCAATATCCTTTAACTCTACTTTCCGCTATGTAGATGATGTTCTTTCACTAATTAATTCAAACTTTAGTGAGTATGTCGAACGCATGTATCCTATTAAACTCGGCCTCATATTTTGACTGCGATCACACATAGTTTTGGTGGGGTTCGCGTTGTTTATTCTTCAGTTGTTGTGTCATGTGTCTGTTTGTCTGTTTGTCCTTTTCATTTTGAGCCATGGCGTTGTCAGTTTATTTTCGATTTATGAGTTTGACTGTCCCTCTGGTGTCTTTCGTCCCTCTTTTACGTTGTAAGAGTTATCTCCACTGTTTTTCTTTTGTCTACTTCTCCTTCGCATCCGTAAAAGATGACGACAAATTTATTGTACCAACATTCCTCGTTGCATCTTCAGGATAAGGGTGATCATTTGGACTGAAGCTTTCCGGAGACTCCATATGAGAGTTATTCTCCCTTATGCATATGATATAAGTGAAATGCATTTCTAACTGGTAAACTATAAGTGATATAGGCCTAGGGTTTTTTGATTTGAGGTCCTTGGTCTAACAACATGAAAAGTAGGTCACCGTCAAAGGCCAAGATCATATCTTAAATTTACTTTTGGCTTATTCTTTCTTCTTTTGTTTACACGTACAAAATTTTGACTGCATATTCTTATCAAATTGTCAGTTGAGATATGTCACAACTCAAAACAATTGGTAGAAAGGGTACGTAGACAATAAATTGGAGTTTTTGTCCCTCTTATATTAAAACGTATGCGTAAAGTGATATAACTCATAAACCATCATATTAAAGACCAAATTCTTTTGATTGAAGACCCTTGGTTTATGACCTTAAAATTCAGGTCAAGGTCATAGGTTAATTGGACGTTCTAGATTTTGACCTTTGATTCAAATTCCTATAAACACATGATAAACCCAAAGGACTCTATGCTTTGAGTTACAAACCAAATGACTTTGAAAAAACAGGTATAGACTTTTGTAAACCGGAAGTAGCTGTTTGTGAACATATTTCATACAAAAGAGTGTACAAACCATTTATTTTTTAATTAAGCATACAATAGGCTATCAGTAGACATAAAAAAGACTTTCTTAACCGATTTTGAATATTTTGCATCAAAATAAATATTGAGAAGCGGAAATTGTTCTCTGTTGCACGGTTGAGAAAAAAGTAAAATCACCAAAACACTAAACTTTGGGGAAAATGCAAACTCAAACACATCACACAAATGGATAACAACTGTCATATTCCTGACTTGGTACAGGCATTCTCTAATGTTGAAATTGTGGAATAAACCTGGTTTCAAAGCTTGCTTAACCTCTCACTTGTATGAGAGTTGCATCAATCTCCAATATATTGACAACGATGCGAAAACAAAACAAACAGACAAATAGGCAAAAATGTCAAAATAGGGGTAAAATGACTTTATCTTTGTAACGAATGCACAATCCTATTTCTTGTTTGTTGTATATTTTAGTTAGGTCAGAAAAGTACAAATGCAATGAGGTAGAAAATAAAATACATTGATTTAATCTTTATGAGTATTGTAAGAAAGAATGACAACAGTAAATATAAATAAGAAGATGTGGTATGATTGCCAATGAGACAACGGTCCACAAGAGACGAAAATGACAAAGAAATCAACAACTATAGGTCACCGTACGGCCTTTAATAATGAGAAAAGCCCATGCCGCGTAGTCAGTCATAAATGGCCCAAAAAGGACAATGTAAAATAATTTAAACAAGAAAACAAACGGCCTGATTTATGTCAAAAACATTGAACAAAAAACAAATATGTAACACATAAACAAACGACAACTACTGAATAACAGGATCCTGACTTGGGACAGGCACATAAATACATAATGTGGCGAGGTGAAACATGTATATATAGTGTATTAAATGAGAATATCGTTTTTTTTTTTAGAGTAGTTTAAATGTTTCAACACCTGGAATGTATTCCATTTTACTGACCGCCTTTGATAAAGCCGGAAACTATAAATCTACAAGATCTGTATTCCTTTTCGATAACCAGTCATTTGTTGAAACAACACCTGGTACCAGAACGACTGTCATTGAAAGCACATTAGATTCAAACTATACTTGGGTAGTATTTGATACTAGTCTTTTGAATGTAACATGGGCTGGGCGGTTTATGAATGAAAGACACGATGTTTACAAATGGCTGAATGAGATAGATACAAATAAACATGTTAACCGTGATTATGATGATAGGTTTGGACGAAGAACAGTACAATGGATTCCCAATGTAAAAGGTACATTATTTTGGTTTCAGTAATATTAAAATTCATCTGCAAGGAAATACAGTAGCCAATATACATCATCCGGTGCTGACCTTGATACCGATATTATTTTTTGTCTTTATCAGGCATCTGATTTATATATATATATAGATCAATTCTTCAAAATATAATCTACTGATTAAAATGTCACTCGCACATTTTTTTTTATCTCATAACTATGAGTCATAGCTTACACAATGAGTCAATATGAAATGTTTTTCCCCTTGAAATTACACGTTTCTTTGAATAATCTTTTGTTCTTTGTTATTTTATTGACATCAAAATGATTTTGTCTCGGAAAATCTAATTTTTTGTTACGGTCCTTCTTGAGATAGGAAAAACTATGGCTAATAAAAAAATTAGACACCATTTTTTTTAATGTCTTTTCATGAAGTTTATCTTTTTTTTTCTTTTTTTTTTTATTATCTCGGAACAACTTGCCAAATCGTACCCTTGCTAAACTTACTCCTTAATGTTATTTCAAGGATTTTTTGTACGCACCTAGTCTTTGTCCGAATATTAGGATTAAATGAGCATTTGTATCAATGTTTGAAAAAAAATCATTTCAAAAGACACTTTATTCTTTTCTAGGAATTGTAAGATTTGACATCAACTATACTGTTACTGGAGCAAATATTGAATCATCAATGGGCTACATAGAAGTTCAAGAAACATTAAGGGAAGCATCGTTACTCAATATATCTTGGGAAGATGGAGATAAACTTGATATCAGCGTAAAAGCTACTGACATTATTGGAAAATATACTGAGGATAAGATAACGATTTACAAAGATACTTCTTATCCAGCTATTGAAAATCTTTGGTTGTCGTACGGTAACAAATCAGAACTATTCGTGCATCGCCAACTAGATCTGACATCTATGACGTGAGTTTTACATTCCAATATGTTACCTAGAACCAAATAGTACGTTACTTATAACTTTTTATAAGAGACGACGTTAAAGATAGCTATATCATTTTGTTACTCCGCGAAAAAAAAGCCCAAACTGCCATTTTTTTTTGTGTATTCAAATGTAGTATCTGGTCTAAAACGCTCTCATTGGTATTTTATTGTTTTTATTGAATTTTTAATTGATTATGGTTTATAGGAGTAAATGTTGTTATCCGCTCGGCATTGTCTTAGAATAAGATTTTGATCACATTGTAATGAAAAATCACTTGAATTCCACAATGAGCCATTATAATTTTGATTCGGGTAACATTTGTTTGGTTCACTAGTTTGACAATGTATGAAGTTTTATGATCATATACGATTTTTATCCTTTTTGATTCAATTATTCTGTTTTGGTTGGGTATTTTTGCACCAAAGAGATTTTTAGAACTACTATTTTTTTTATAGAATTTTCTTCATTATACGTTTTTTTTTTAGATTTGAATGGGACACGTTTGATTATCATAGTGGGATATATAGCGTCCATTGGAAATTGTTTGACAATTACACAGGGTCAGATATCATACAGGGCAGTTCACATTTACAGGCACAGGGAGATGCTTCTGTAATTATACGACATTGCAAATATCAATTTCATTTTTCGTCTTTAGGTTATTTTAGGAGTTTTCTGAAATATAGAAATTGAATGCAGGTTGAGAAAACACTATGTCGAAAGGGAGGAGTCCATCTCCCAATCGTTAACTTTTTAAATCTATGTAGCATATTTCTAGAAGCCTGTTTATGATGTATATATCCACCAGTTGATAAGATATATCAGTTCTCTTGTTTCCTATTACGTTATCCTTGATAATTGGTGACTGCTCTCTCTCTATATATAGATTTGAAGATTTTTATGCAACGGTTTCAAGTTGTAGAGTTGAACTCATGCATTCAAACAATTAAAGTAAGCAATCACGAATTGGTTGACTGTTATGATATTTGTGTCTTTGATGACCACCAATATGTGCCAATCGTCGTAACCACAATTTCGACCTCTTACGTCAAAAGTGACTTCACCGAATGAGGATTCTCATACAAAATGTACTTTCATGATAGATGTCCGATGAGAAACATGAACTGCATATCCTTAAAAGTACACGAATGCATTACCTTTTCTTGTTTGTCTGGGTATAATAAAAAAGAAGATGTGGTTTGATTGCCAATGAGACAAATATCTACAAACGACCAAAATGACACAGACATGAAAAACTATAGGTCACCATACGGCCTTTAACAATGAGCAAAGCCCGTACCGCATAGTCAGCTATAAAAGGCCCCGATAAGACAATGTAAAACAATTCAAAGGAGAAAAGAAACGGCCTTATCTATGTAAAAAAAAAAACCAAAAAATAAAAAATGAACGAAAAACAAATAAGTCTTCTTTGTACAGGCATTTTCAAATGTAGAAAATGGTGGATTGAACCTGTTTTTTTAAGCGCTAAACCTTTGACTTGTATTACAGTCGCATCAAATTCCATTATATATATAACGATGCGTGAACAAAACACACACAATAAATAAATAGTCTAGTACAAGTATGGGTACAGCAGTCATCACTGTGTCATAATCTCAAAACAAACAAATATTAAACAAAAAAGCACAAAAAGCATAGCAGAGGAAATTACTCTAATTTAATTTCATAATAGAATATGTATTAGATATGACTATTAATGGAAAGAAAACGAGTAACACGACCACATTTTGCTGAAAGCACAGTTTTTCAAAATTATCAAATGATGCATGTTTCACCCTTAAATTTTATCCTTTGTATGTCTATTCTGATTTATTGCTTTTACGTGTATAATCTTTACAAACCTTGCAGACTGTTCACGTACTTTTTATTGTTTTGTATTTTCGGAAATAGCATAATATAAATTGAATTTTTGTCATTTTTTTATTTAATGATAAGACAAATAATGATGCATTGATTCATACCTTTTTAAAGCTGATATTCATCACTATCTATTTAAAAATATCTGCATAAATAAAACTCTTTTGTAGAACTTATCATATTGTGAAAATAAATATCAAAATTCTCCACGTGGGTACGACTGTTACTGTACGTTACATCATGAATGTTTCCACCGACATTTTCATGTTCAACCAGAAATAGTCAATGGATCTGGTCTAACACCCGGCAAGGACAAAGGCTTGCATGATTCTGACTACTTCATTAAAATAACAGTCGTTAACAAAGCAATGCTAAAGTCAATTCTAACAAAAAAGGTATGTAAAATAGAATAAACTTGAAATGACATTGTGCGCACATTTACCAACCTGTTACCAAACATTATGCGACAAAGTTAAATAAGATGAAGTATAAACATTATCGGGAATAAACAAATGGTTAAATAATTGCAATTCTATTGTATATCACGAATATCATATTTGAGCAGTAACCTGGTGTACTTTTTAAAATGTCGCCTTCTGTTTCGGAATTTGTCGAATTCTCTTCTTCTCAACTTACAGATTTGAAATAATTTCAAAGCACATGCCTTAAAGAATAATGTATATGCATACTAAAACAGTAATCTCACGCTGATGAGTTTTGATCGTGCTTTTTTTACTTTCCATACTCCTACTTGATCTTTTATGTTCTTGAGACACACAGACATATTCAGCATAACAAATCGCAAGCATTCTCTTTAGATTGGTATATGTCATTTTAGTAACTAGATATTATCCTATAATGGTTTACGTTTATAAATTGTGACTTAGATGGAGAGGTGTCCCATTGGCACTCATACCCCACCTACTTATATCTTTTATTATATCTTTTTATATGTTTTGAAATTATTGCAGATTACAATAGACACAAGCCCTCCACAATTGGGAAGTGTTCATGACGGTTTGCCTGGAACCCCAGAAGTAGATTATCAACAAGACCTTAACATGAATTTCTATTGGTATGGGTTCTTTGACCCTGAAAGTGGAATAAAATATTACAAATACATTGTTGCAAATTATTGCTGGACAAAACAAAACTTAATCTCGAGCAATGAGGTAAATCTATGAATCTTTATATCAACATAAAGTAATATAAAAATAATACGACTATCCATCAGTCCAAATGACAACATGGCAATTATCTATGAAATGTTTGTCTTACATTTTACATACTATGCTACATTATTTTTAAAGCCCACAGTTTTAATATGACTTGTAACACTAATATTTAAAACTTTAGTCCAAATGAAAATGAACATGCTTTCAAATTCTATCTCTAGTAACGGTGATGGCAAATGGTTTATAAATTCGTTCAGGCAAAACAAAGAGGAGTTATTATATGACGCATGATTGACTTCGAAGTCCGATTAAATATTGAACTTACTTGTGAAAAGTTGAGTCAGCACATATTAAATTTAATAATAATACGATTATGATTATAGTGCACACTGAAATAAAATTAAAAAATGCATAAACAAATCGAATGTATCTAAACATCCTTCGATAATTACAAGCTTATTGTTAGTAAAATCATAAAGGATTTGAACTAGAATTTTTGTGAATCAATTTTACATAAATTTGGCTGTTAGTTTTCTCGTTTGAATTGTTTTACATTTGTAATTTTGGGTCATTTATAGCTGTATATGTACGCGGTATAAGCTTTGCTTTGTTCATTGTTGGAGGCCGTACGGTGACCTACAGTTGAAAATATAGTTGTCACTTGGTCTTTTGTGCTTTAATTTAAATAACAGACAAAACAGGACCTTTAAAACTATAACAGGTTATATGGATCCATATAAAAAATAAAACATTTGCTTGATAGTTTATGTTTTATTTCTTAGGGAAGAGAAACATACGAAACAGCTACAAGTTATAATGCCACAAAGGAAGGGAAATATCACATTACTGTTATAGCTGTGAATAGTGCAAACGAACCCTCCCAAGCTGTTTGTACTGATGGTGTTACTATCATAACAGAGAAACCAAATGTAAAGAATGTTTTAATACACGGAGTTAAAACAGCGCCTAGGATTGTAACTGATTCCAACAATACCATGTGGATCATAAGACAAGATTTAACAAGAGGTTTTATAAGTGACACTACGTGGATAAAGTAAGAAAACTTGAAGATTTTTTTAAAATAATAAATTTCATTTCCACTCCTTCTCTAATTCCGACTTTTTTATACAATGTTTATTAACTACTACTAGTTCATATGAATATGATTTTACATGCAGAAGTTGCTAATTCGGTAATAAAAATCGGCTGTTATTGAATGTGTTCTACATTCTAAGTAAAGATACATGACTTATAGAAAATGAAGAGATAAAAATAAATGTTATACTCGGTTCTTTGTGCTCTTTGATTTGAACGTGGATATCTGAATTTAATCTAAATGTGTATCTTGGAATCAATAGAGAATTATTGAAACGATGATGTTCATAAAATTACTATTTTATTCCGATTCCAACGTCTCCGGAATTGCTAGTATGTTTTTTTTAATTTTTTTATTTCAGTACTACTAATATCATATTCGTTGAAGACATTAAGCTGTTTCCGGAAGTGAACAGAACAGCATCAGATATAGATATTTCCCAAGCATCTGCCATTAATTCCTGGTTTGTTTTCGTTTTACCAAGAACAGAACAGGTATACGCGTAATGTAAATTGTAAATGAATATATCAATACACTGTTTTACACTTTATACAGTTTGAGTGTCTAATAAATTTTCTGGGTAAACATTCAACAGGTAGACTTAAATATTTAAAAGCCTGGGATGTTAAAAACATAGACCATTAAGATCTACATAACAAAAAAGACATAAAGAGGAGGTAGAGAAAATATCTTGTGTGCTTAGAATAGGTATGTGAAATTAATTCCTGGTGTTAATAATGTTAATGTAATGAATGAACCATCAAATTAATATTTACTGACTTCGGTTATTGTTGATAGTTTCACTAGTATATTATTTATTTATGTATTTCTCTGTCCTGTGTGACCTGAGTTGCCATATAAGCCGGATGTTTGGTTAGCCATTAATCGAGGTTCAAGCCATCATTTAAAAAAAAAATCTATTGTACCAGATTTGGAAATATCGCAGTTCTTATCACATATTCCGTTTTTATGTATGTTACAATTAAATTGATTTATGACAACGGTATACTACTATTGCATTTGTTAAGCCTATTATTGTCTTTCGGGTATTAGCGACAACGTTTACCGATCTTGATCATGATAACACATAGTCATAGATCACGTCAAAATAAATGGAAAGATAGAGTAACCTTTTATCTTTATACCCCACCTAGAGTTATTTTGTTTTTTGGTCTGTGCGTCTGTTCGCCCGTCCGTTCTTCCGTCTTTTCTGCTTTATATAAAAGTTATAAACTAAAGTTTAAACTGAGTAAAAGTTACCAGAGGGACAGTGAAACTCATTGTAAGCATGTTTTCAAATTTTAATGCCAAGTTATAGTGTTGACCACAATTTTACGATTCATTGAACATAGCGAATGATAGTGCGAGTGGAGCTTCCGTGTTCTATGAACACATTTTTTTTCTTTGACTTTACATTCGTTTAAAGCTAATTTATCTTTGTCATAATGATTGATTTTTAAATGATTTGATACCAATTTACACTTCGGGACTTCACGTTTGTTAACTATTTGTTTAAATCATGGATGAAAGAAAAAGTAAAGAAGTTTGAAAGTGTTAATTTGTGTCTTTGAAGACACTAATAGGATAACATAAAAAGATTTGATTAGCGAGAGGAAATAAATAGATTTTTTAATCTGTTTGCAATATAAGTTTCACTCTTTATTTTGTTCTAGCTTAGCATGACATGGGATTCAAATATGGAGAAATATATTTACGACTATTACATTGGCCTATCGTCAACTAACGACAACCAAGCTCCGGATTTGTTACCGTTTCGTTCAACAAAGCACCATTCACACTTCAGACTTAGTCACCCTGATCTCACAGAAGGAACACTGTTTTACGTCATTATAAAATCAGTTAGCAGAGCTAACGTCGAAGGAATTCAGGTAAATATATCGAACAAAATTATAATGTTTTAATTGTTGTACTCATTTGTATCCAAATTATGCAAAATACCTGAATACTAAACTTCTTCTATTTTGGCAATGCTTTACTGTTCTAAAATTGAATTCTATGCAACTGACATACATGTGGGAAGTTTAGCTAGCAACAAGGTTTTGTTCGTTATTTTATATCGAAACGTTTACACGAGTAAAATGAATTTATTGTGTCTATCACAAGGTGCCAACAACCCCTCGATCTTTATGCTTCAAATGTTGAAAAAGCTTACATGTTGAAATGGTTGAATTCAACTTTCATGCACAGAGAGTGGTTTAAACACCATTTTTATACACACTAAAGAGGGGAGATAACAGCCTATTTTTTTTCTTATCTATGGATTGCGCTTAGATTAAAACCACGAGCAACAAAATGGTGTTTAAAATTACACATCTGTAAACACTAGGGGTAGAAATATTGATAGTATAATCGTTTTCCATGCAAAAATGGGAATAGAACATAACAAGAAACAAATATTTTTGAAATGTTAATACAATTTTTTTTGAAATATAATTCAATCATAGCCTTTTTTTATCCATACAGAGTTATGGACCTATTATAATTGATGCAACACCCCCAACGTTCACTGGTTCTCGTATTGATTTGAAGTTTGAAGATAGTACACTAATAGCTAATTGGTCCAGAACAGCATTTACAGATTATGAAGATCCTTATCCGCTTCATTATCAGTTTGCATTAGGTAACATTTGAACATTTTAAAAGGCTCCATCACCAAAACGAAATTAGTCAACATGAATCATAGTAAAGATTAAAACAATGCATATGAAAATTACACGCCAAGGATTGAAACAATTTTTAAAAGTTTCGACGATTTGTTTTTCATGAGTGTTTAATTGTGTAATATCAGAATGCAAGTTTTAATTGATTTAATACAAAAATATTAGGAAAAATGTATGTATATTTATATATATATCATATAAAAAAAAAAGTTGCTTCATATCGTGTGTTCATTTAATTTCTATATTGAAAAAATTGTCATATAGGGCATGCGGCTGGAAAAACAGATGTATTTCGTTACAAACCATTGCTCTACAGCAAAACATGTATTAAGACACAACCACCTGAATGTGCGGCAATTGACACATCAACTCTGGACTGGTCATTACACGGGCATCATGACTACTATGTTACCATCAAAGTAACTAATCTAGCTGGTTTATCATCAACCCAAACATCAGTAGTGTATACACACGATACCCAAATTCCGTCGCCGGGTATAGTCTACGACATTGATCCAATAAGTGTGAAAAGTCATGCATTGCAGGTATAGAGCTTTTGATTTCCCCTATAAGTCACTTTTAAAAAAAAAATGGGCAGAATATATATCTTTGTTTCGAATAAAGAAATACTTGGCATGAGTAAAGTTTTATCCTGTGCAGTACTATAGAAAAAAAATTACATAATATTTCATTTCACATAAGAAAATAACCATCACTGGAAGTCAACCAATCAAATGTCTCCCCTTATTTAACCTGTGTACAATCTTTAGTAACCATGTAACCTCAAATTTACAAAATATTCTACAGAAGACTCATCAGTGACACTCTACATACTCAAAAATGTTTAAAAGGCCAAAATTGCCGCTGTCCTTGCAATAACTTACTTTTTGTGTCTTCAATATTTTTATTATAGTGACATATACAGTTAGTGTGTATTTGAATGGTGGATGATGCTTAGCAGGAGCCTCTTACCGTATCGAATATCCTTTTGGAAATTTAAACATCGATTGACTATCATTGCCTTATTTCAAATTAATAGTTTATTTAGTTTAGTTTTCTTAATTCAATTTAGTAAACATTTTCTGCTCTTTTTCCTTATCCAGGACCTGATTGACATAGATTTTGCTGTTCAATCTAATACATTGGCAGTAGAATGGAAAGGATTTTACCATCCACATTTGATTTTCTTGATAGAGGGTTACTGCTCACAAGGAAGCTATTAAATCAAGAGTTCCAAATGGTGAAGTTGAAATCATCCCTTCGTAAATTTTACGGACGCCATCACGAGTTGGTTGACCGTTATGGAATAACCATTTCACAAATGATATCGGATATGTTCCTCACGTCGTAACTACAATCCCCTTCCCTTTCATGAATTTGACCTACCGAATTAGACTATTTACCGGATTTGTAATCACATAAGCAACACGACGGGTGCCGCATGTGGAGCAGGATCTGCTTACCCTTCCGGAGCACCTGAGATCACCCCTGGTTTTTGGTGGGGTTCGTGTTGTTTATTCTTTAGTTTTCTATGTTGTGTCATGTGTACTATTGTTTTTCTGTTTGTCTTTTTCATTTTTAGCCATGGCGTTGTCAGTTTGTTTTAGATTTATGAGTTTGACTGTCCCTTTGGTATCTTTCGTCCCTCTTTTACATATTCACTATAAAGTATGTATTGGAACGGATAAAGGTGGTTGTGATATAGCCATGAAGGACAACCTTAACTGGACATCTAATCAATATACATTTACCAATTTGTTGCTGTTAGATTTTAAGGTATGAATAACGACATCAGGGCCTAGTTGTTCAAAAGTGTCGTATTCCGCTTTTCTAAAGTCATACATCGATTAAGAGAAAACAACCGGGAAACTGAAACCAAGGGGAGCAAATAAGAGGGAAAAAAAAACGAAACAACTGTAACACTAAAGTGCAACAAAACCTAACGACTATTTAACACACACAGAAACGAACTATAAGATAACAACTGCTGTAACGTTGATAGCAAATATATATCAAATAAGAGAAAAATCATGTGTACTGATTAATATACTCTAATATAATGCTCGAGCTAAGTAATCAACACAAATACATAAAGCAATACGACGCGACCTTATCTGCTATGTCTATCAACACATCACGTGCGAGAACTCTGAACTGTATAGATATTTATGAATGAATGAGAGTTACTATATTACAACTGCCATTTTTCTGACTTGATACAGAACATTTTAAGAAAACAAATTTGAGTCGAACCTTGTTTTGCAGCTAGCCAAACCTCGCGCTTTTATGGAAATGTAATATAAAACTGAAAGGACAACATTACATTACAGTACAAATATATGAAATAATGTACATGGCTTATATTAATACGCCAGATGCGCGTTTCATCTAAATAGGACTCATCAGTGACGCTCAGATCAAAATAGTCAGAAAGCCAAGTATGAATTTAAAAAGCAATGATGACCCAAAATTCCAAAACGTTTTGACAACTACAGCTGATAAAAAAAATCCTTAATATTTAGAATGATTGATAATTTTACAAATAGAAAATTTATAAAAATAATGACCATATAATTAATTTTTATGTCAACACCGAAGTGCTGACTAATCACAGAATAAACAAGAACACATTGAACCTTTGGCAGCACATAAAAATAGCACAACATAATCACGCATTGTCTATCACACGACTAGTTTGACGCTACAAAATGACGTCACAGATTAATTTCTAAAAAATAGATATACAAAATGTAGTTCAAGATAGGTTTTTAAATTATCGTATTTGATGTATTTAATAACAAATACAAAACTATTGATACAGAACTTGTCCTACAGCAAAGTAAATAAAAAAATATTTCTTAAGGCTTTGAGAAATAAACAAATCTATATGTTTTTACAGTTATTAAGATTATGTCACAACGTTGACTACTGTACTTTTATTTTTGATTATTTAACCTATCATATATAGATATAGGAAGATGTGGTGTGAGTGCCAATGAGACAACTCTCCATCCAAATAACAATTTAAAAAGTAAACCATTATAGGTTAAAGTACGGCCTTCAATGTCTTTTTGTTTAATTCACACATTATGGTTAATATAATGGAATTTTCTACAACTGTGAGAGATTAAAAAACCCAGGTTTAATCCACTATTTTCTAAATTACGAAATATATGTACCTAGTTAGGAACATTACACTAGTTTTCCATCGTTTGATGTGTTTAATCTTTTGATATTACAATTGAGAATGGAAATGGGGAATGTATCAAAGAGACAACAACCCGACCATAGAAAAAACAACAGCAGAAGGTCACCAACTGGTCTTCAATGTAACGAGAAATTCCCGCACACGGAGGCGTCCTTCAGCTGGCCCATAAACAAATATATACTAGTTCAGTGACAATGAACGCCATACCAATTTACAAATTGTACACCAGAAACCAAAATCAAAATAATACAAGACTAACAAAGACCAGAGGCTCCTAACTTGGGACAGGCGCAAAAATGCGTCGGGGTTAAACATGTTTATGAGATCTAAACCCCCCTATACCTCTAGCCAATGTAGAAAAGTAAATTGTCTTTCATTAAGGAATTTTCCATGATAAATTTTCCCTGTTTGGTATTTTTTTTTTCACTTTAAATTATTCAAAATTAACCGATGTGAATTGAAGCATTGATGCAATGCGTGTACTTCCCATTACAGAGTGATGGATCGTTTCTAGGTATCTCAAGTGGTTGTTTTATAAATTGAAATTGATTAAAACTTAGATAAGTAAAACTGTATTGTAAATAATAATACATAAAAAGAATAAACACAGATTGGAAACTTTTTTCTGGATCATCAACAAATGTATTTGAAAACATAATGATAATTTCGGGACAAGCACGTTACATATAAACATGCTGTATTTATGGATCATTTTCATATCAATTACTCCTCATCTTTTTTTTGTTTAGCCAAGGTATCCCCAGCTCTCATGATGTCGCAATTCTTCTACTTGAAGTAACACCTTAAAAAAAAACTCTTTAAAACATACATCCTTTAAAAAAACACATTTTTTATTTTGCCAAATGGCAGATATTGACCAGAATTAATTTAATTCGGTCATCAGCTAGATAGGATTCCGATATTTTTAGATAAACTCCAAATAACAACTATAATTTTCATATTTATATGCAGACATATTTTTCCACTGTTGAAGCTGTAGCAGCTGCTGGTTCTGTCAAAGTCTCAACTGATGGAGTCACAATTGTTAACAACAATACAGAGCTAGAAGGTGTTATTGTTAATGATGGTCCAATATGTTCAGGTATAAATAACTTTTGTTTGTTTATGCCATCGACAGTTACACCAGATATTCGGTTGAATTCTATGATTAGCTGATAAGTTTATGTAATATTGAGTAAAACTGCTATAAGTGATAGTTATAAACATCTTTTTATATCAAATATGCGATTGGGCTTGTATACGTTAAATCTCCTCCCAAACAGGTTTGCTACAATATTATCAGCGTTCCACCTCAATATTTTTTCAGATGCAATTGTACTGAATAGAAGCCATCATTCTCAAGTATGTATTTACACATTTGTTTGCAAAATAATTCTAGTGTTGATTAATATTTTAACAATATATTTTGATCTTTAAAGAAAAGGAATTATGTGTAGTAGATAAATATGAGACCAAGTCGAGACTGCCAATGCGATCTAGATTGAGCACATGCGTAATATTTTCAGGATATTTTTTCTTTGTTTGCATACCAAGAATGAACTTAGGTTTCGAAGCCTAACATATGACTATAACAGCAAAACAACGGGACATGTGATATCTTACATATTTCTCAGCACTAATGCAACAAAAATCTTTTTTTTTTCTGTAGATTACGCAGCATCATTAAAGACAATTAGACAAATATAAAATAACAAAAACAGTAAACTCCAATGAAAATACAAAAGGGAAAGAAATATAAAATAAGAAGTTCATACACACCACACAAATGGGAAAAATCTACCGCTTGCCTATACATTTAAACATAATTTATTTGAAGATGAGTTTCTAAACAGAAAGAATATACAGAATTGTTTTATTAGATGTCATTGTTGTATTGAATATTTTATATGATTTCCTATAGGATGTTATTTTAAATTGTAAAGTCGACATAAACTATCAGATTTCGACAACAACTCTCCAAGCTAAATGGAAATATCCGACCAACTTAACAGAAGTTATCAACAATGTATATTGGAGCATTGACCGACGATCTCCTGTTGGAGGTAAATAGATTAAATATAGGGTTTCTATCTTAAAACAAGATCTAAATAATAATTATGTACTGCTTTTGGATTTCAAAGAAAACTACTTACTTATATCATATTGAAATGTATTGTTTTGTGAAAAAAATGTTGACCTTTGAGGTTGAATCGTTGATCAAACAAAAACATATTTCTTTTCGAACATACGAAAGACACGATATCAATCTTTACTCCGTATTGAAACACACTTTATATTCTCTACCTAGAAAATCTATAAATTTTCAGATACACAGCAAAATAACGAACGTTCACATAACTGTACGGAAATTTTCTCAGAAATGTTAGGACATCTGAAACAGATATAAGAAATTGGAACTAAAAATTGCGAATTGTTTGTTTAATTGATTGATTGATTGATTGTTGAATGTTTCAAGTGTTTTATTTGCAACAATAGACAGTTTTTATTTTAACCAATTGGTGCGACTACCCTCTCACTCTGTCCAGATGAAGCGAAATTCGAGTGTTAAATCAAAACATGTCGTAAAAAGAGAGCGAAAGATATTAGAGGGATAGTCAAACTCATAGATAATAAACTGACAACACCATGGCTAAAAATTAAAAGTTAATCAGTACGCATGACGCAACATATTAGCAACACGAACCCCATTTAAAACTAGGGGTGATCTTAGGTGCTCCGGAAGGGTTAGCAGATTCTGATAAAGAATATGTCATTCATTGACTTTTAATATTAAATTGATAATAGTGATACTTTTTTTATTTCTTAGTGATGAAGGTTATTTTGCATATGAAACATAAGTGAAAATCTTTGTATGGACAGTTCATGAGTACATGAATTAAAAATATTAAAAATTATTTGCAATAATGACATGCATACGAAAGGAATAAAAAGTGGAAGTCAAAAAAATAAAAATAAGAACAACTAACTGTCCACTTAATACTGACAGTTAGAAAGTATATATGACAAACTCAAAATTTGACCTCCAATGCTGGGTAAATGTGTACCATAACACAAAAAATAAATATCCTTATTTTGCAGATGTTTGGTTTCAATTTAGAGATTTCAGTTATATTGGAAGTCAAAATCATATGGCAGTTAGTGATCTTGATCTCCAACGTGGTCTGAAATATAGATTTTCAATGAAATTTTGTGCACATAGTATATGTTTTCCTACGATAAGCAGTGACGGTGTTACTGTTGTACCAAGTTATCCTATTACTGGCTCTATTGAAGTTCATCTTGAAGATCAAAAGGTAGTTTTTGAAAACTTTAATTGATACTTAATTAAATATTGTTAGTTCGTGATATTTCAGACAAAGATATATTAAATTCATTTAATGTAAAGTCATTCTATTATTATTGTATTAAAGTGTGAAATTTGAAATAAAAATGCAAGTTTAGTCAAACAGTAGAATACTCATTGTCCTTATTCGATAAAAATATCACTAATAAAGTAAATCTTTAACATTAATATATTGATTTACGCCAGTTCAACGAACAAGATGATGGGGATTTTTTTTATGTCAATCTTTTATCTAATACTTGTCTTTTTTGAGTTTATATGGTTTGCAAATCACAGTTTGCGATGAAAAATATATGTTCATGGTTTATTTTCTTCATGATTTTAACAATCATGCATTACAAATATGTATTAGATTTATAATTTGTTGAACTCTTAAATGTATGGTTTGCCTTTAACCATGAAAATCTTTTATGATATATTTTCGTTTCGGTTACAATGACGTATATCAAACGTTTTAATTTCTTGATCAATAGATAATAGTGATATTTGCAATGATGTACGACCCCGACATAGAAGACAGGACAGAATCAATTGATGCAATTGGATCTTATGAATGGACAATAACTGATAATTTCGTTGATGGCAAACAATTTGAAAAATGGGATCTTGTAGATCATATTCAAGCTATCAACAATACGCATGTAAGAGTATTTTTTTTATAACATTTTGTTAGAACATACGACTTATAATACCGAGTATTGTAAAAAGTAATTTTGAAATAGAATATTCCAAACTTGAAACTTATTGTATACTAAAAGAAAAACAAGTTGATTCCATTACGTTGGTTTCACTGTTCAAGCGATATAAACTAACATTATGATTTGAATTGATTAAGAAATTTAATTATTTAAAAAGTAGTGATAAGCAGTTGATCGTCTTTCAGTAAAATTTTCAACTTCACCTTACTTAGGCCAATTTTTATCATTCCAAGAGAGATGTTTGATCTTGTCCTAAAATTATTACTTATTTGCATCTTAAATGGTTAATGGTTAATGGGGTAGTAAAGTATACTAGACCCCTTTAGACGCTGTTGTTATTGTTTAAACGGGTTAAGACATGTACATGTAGTTAAAATGGAAAAAATAATTGCGAAAACAGTTCTCTTTTTATGCTTTTTAAAACCTATATGATATATACGAAACATATATGCTTATAACACAATTGTGTGCACTTATAGTTTAAAGCAGAGATGCCCCTGTCTGGTGACATCGATTTCACTAAATGCAAGCATGTTACAATAAGAGGAACTAATAAGGCTGGAGTATGGTCGGTAATATCTGCAGAAATAAAACAGTGTCATGTAGAAGACGGTCACCAACAAATTGTACCAAGATTAGTCATTGATGCAATCGGAGGTGATACATTATTCCTAAAACATACAAATTAAAAAGCATTAATTTTTTACTACATATTATAAAATGCTTTCTTAAATATTAACTATCCGCGACGGTAATTTACATTGAACACAAAAAATGAAAGTTCTCGCTTATATTATTCATAATTTGTAGGACAGTACTTATACTGATCATGATAGCTATCATATATATAGGTACCAGCCTTATGATTTAATACGCCAGACGCGCGATTCGTCTACATACGACTCATCAGTGATCCTCAGATCAAAATAATTAAAAAGTCAAACAAGTGAAAAATTTAAGAGCATTGAGGACTCCAAATTCCAAAAATGGTGCCAAATACGGCTATGGTAATTTTTGCTTGGGGTAAGAACAGTTTTAAGTATTTCGAATATTTAGTATTATGAAATCCGTTTTTTTTTATACTATTGTGAAAATTCGTTTCATCGAGACCGTATGTTTGTTCGTCAAGTCTTTTAAGCACTCCAAAGCTGATAAATTATTCATAAACAATTATTTTTCTAAATTAGAGATTTATTACTCCATAAGATATTTGTTTTATGTCTTGCCAAATTTCATAGAAAGATTTTATTAGCGTTGTCCGTGAGGTATTGGCTTTTTTGCAGTGTTTCCCCTTGGATTGTAATTTATATGTATAATTGTATTTTTATCACTCTCAAGCCTTCATTATTTTAAGCATTTTTATGAAACACCTCAAAAATAAGAGTAGACACATGAGTTTAAAAGCGAATACCAATTTATTTGATATTGATTTTTGAACATAATATTCATTGTGATAATGTTCATATAATATTAAAAAAAGAAGATTTAGTATGATTGCCAAGAAGACAACTTTTCACAAGAGACCAAACACAGAAATTAACAACTATAAGTCACTATACGGCAATCAACAATTAACAAAGCCGATACCGCATAGTAATCTATGCAAGGGCCCGATATAACAATGTCAAACAATTCAAACGAAAAAAATAACAGACTTAATAATGTACAAAAAAGGAACGAAAAACAGACATGAAACTCAGCAACAAACGAAACGACAACAAATGAATAACAGGCTCCTGACTTGAGACAGGCACATATATACTGAATGGAGCGGGGTCAAACATGTAACCGAGATCAACACCAACCCTTAACCTGGGTCAGTGGTTAAACAGTAAACCATAAGAACGAACTATAAACATCAGTTGAAATAGGCTTTACTCATCAGAAAGATACAAATAAAAATACATCTAACACAAACACAGAGTTGAAGTAGTCTCTTTTTGAAACGAAATGAAAGCGATTATAGGACTTCAATCGAACAAAATTCTTTGTTTGTATATGTTTACTTTTTTTTTTACATTTTTAGATGGAGAAATTGATTCAGGAATAGGAAATAATATTAATTTGGAAACAAATGCGGCATGGACTTTATTAGACGAGGACTATACGCCTTTCAAGAATGTTTTGTCTGCTGTATGGCCTTCTTTGAGGCACAAGTCATACCAGTGGGGAGTGGTTCAAGTTAGAAACATTGATGCTCAAACATTCTACAGAGAGTTTACTGATGTTGTTATTTCTGATCCATGTTCTCATCCTGATTCAATACAATGTGGTCAAACAGGTATCAAACCAAATTCAGAAAAAGGTCAAAAGAAATAAACCTTTCTTCAATCGAAGCTTGATAATGAATTATTGTCTTGTCATGCTTTATATTGAATAGATATATACTAAGTATTATATCAATATCAAAGCAGCTTTAAAAATGTTTTAGCAAATATATTGCTTAACAAACAATATTTTAAACAAACAGATATTATAAATTAATATGTATTCGCTGCAGAGAAAATTAATGCAAGCAGTAAAACAAGTTTGATAAAATGACAGATGGGACATACCTTATGCTTATATCATCAAAATCATTCTTTTAACTATGTCTTATACTGACAATTCCATTTATTTATATGATTTACAGAAGATAACTACGTAAATGCTGAGTTCAATGAAACCAAGTATTTAATTCATGGGAGACGATACTCGATCTGTATACACGCACCCGAAACTGTGATTGAACATGAAAAATGGACAGAAACATTGGACACAGTAACATCATGTAGTGATGGTGTAACAGTTGACTTGACTCCACCTGTACCTGGAAGATTATGGGTGGGCGCTGATCCCCTTGTAGCATATCAGGTTGTTATTTAAAAATTGTAAATTAGATATCAATCAACATTTTGAGACTAGTGTCTTCTTCTGTAAACTCATGCACAGCTTTTTTCACCATTCACAAATATCGAAAGTAACATTCAGTAGTATAGGTTAAAGCAGAACTAGTACAGTCCAACAAAGTTTTAACCTTAAACTAATTGCAACAGATAATGTTTTAGATCTAAACTATAGCAGAAAACTGGAAATCAGCATTCTAAATTTCCTGTTGAAATTAACATTGGAAGGGGAGATAACTCCACAAAATGAAGCTTTTTGTCAGGTTTTTGTACGTTTTCTAAAAATTTATGAACAGCATGATACTTTGATGGGGTTATAAGTCCGTATTTGACTATATTATATAGTTTTCTGCTTATGAAATACTGATAGTTATGGGTATATTCTTTTTTTTTAAATGTGCATTTTTTATTAAAAAAAATGCATTTTTGTGGCTTTGTGACTATTTTGTAAAAGTGATGTTACAATTCAGTAATGCTTATATCTGTTTATTATATTTGTTCAACATTTACTTGTTGAAAGAAACTTTCAACCATATAGAAAGACTAAATGATAATTTTTTTTATTAAATTCAAAATTCGTTAGGTCGATGCCACTGCTGATGGAGATTTATAAGGCTTTTCTACCTCAGGTATTGCTTACCTCAGCTGTATTTGGCAAAAATTCTAGGCATTTTTGTCCTCAATGCTCTTCAACTTCGTACTTTATTTTTTTGGATTCGAGCGACACTGATGAGTCTTTTGTAGACGAAACGCGCGTCTGACGTATATACGTTATTTAGTCCTTGTATTTATCATTAGTTAGTTTTACCTTGACATGTTCGAAAATATAATAAATGTTCAACTAATGAATAACGAAATCTAGATTTTAGCTTGATAAAAGATATGAAAACACATTTAGAGTTGTTTGTTTTACTTTAAAGAATCAACACAATCTGTTGAATAGAAGCGGTAAAATTTTGTATCATTTTTTGTTGATATTAAACATGACTTTAACACAGTAGCCATGCGACATGTTTAACTGTTATACTTTATATAATTGTAGTTTGACTTACTTGTGAATTACATATGAGTTGGTTTTCTTCGTACATGCTATAAATCAATTTTATTTGCTTAAAGTATACTTCTAAAAGTACAAATGAATGAATGGGAACATCTTACCTTTTTACAAATTTTAGATACATAAATGCCAAAGTCTAGAACACATCAAATGCTGTTTCCAAACATAATAACAGGACAAATTTAGTAATTCAGTTATCACAGATATTATATGAGAAATCCATTCGAGATGCAGTTTAAATATAAAATATTATCATGTATCAGAATAGTGGAACTGCATATTAGATTGAGACATTGTTCAACAAATGAAAATAAAAACTGATAAATTTTGTGTGTCAAATACACTTTTCTGAACTCACGACGAACATTTAAATCGTAAAAAAACATGAAAGCCAAGAGTTTTTGAGTAAATCATTATTAAATTTGCATTAACAAATGTGCTCACTTCTATGAATATTAAAACGCATTAAATAATAAATATGATATTTTTTGTCAATCATTCATGACAGCTGAAAAGTGAAAAAATAAATCGGTTTTATCAGCCAGTTTAGTTTATTTTGCTAAAAAGCTAAGAAACATAGCGGATGAATTACTCACATGCATAAATATATCTACCTTATTTATACTGCATTCATGTGACCTTTAACCCCTTCGCTAGATATAGTTAAGGGCAACTTTGGTGTGTTCAGCTATTAAAAAGAACAAAATGTCAACATTGAAAGTAAAAAATGGGTAAAAAGTAAATAACAAAAAAACAAAACCATAAGGTGTAAACGACAATTCCGAAATCAAATGGCAAAAATGAAAAGCCCAAACACGTCAAACGAATGTAGAACAACTGACATATGTCCGACTTGGTACAGGTTGCACTTTGTAAATACAGCTGTTGCTCAAAACACGCCTCTTTTGGGGAGTAATTGAATATTCATAGAAAATTGATTTTGTTTACATACTGGTTCCCAGTTACGCTCTGTGTTTCATATCGCAGAGACAGAACTTGGGAATGTTACCACTAAATAAACACGTGCATATTGTTTATATTGAAATCTGTGGTTACCTTTCATTCGAGGTAGGGGTAGTTAAGAAAATTAGTGTAAGTTTAAACTCTGAGACGTTCAGGGCATATAAACGTTGAAAATATGCCGCACTGCCCTATATTTTGACCTTTTAAAAAAAATTGTGGTGCATATGAACTTTCAATTCTAGGATAAGATTTTTTTCAAAACTTCATAGTAAAAGTGGTACAGTTTTAGCCGTAAAAGGAGTTCCTATGGAAATTACATTGTGAATATTTACAGAAATGCAACCTACAGGCATTTCCTGATGTAGAAAAAATGGTGTCGTAAATCTAGTTTTGTAGCTAGCTAAACCTCTCTTTTGTCTTACAGTCGAATTTGATTCAGTTTATTGACAACGATGTGTGAATGAAACAAACAAATATAATAGGTAAAATGTAAAAATAGGGATGCAGCAGCCAAGATTGTGTTTAAATCTTTATCACTATCAAAAGACTCAAATATTTCAACAAAGAAAATCATATAGTCAAAGCACATAAAGGAAAACGAATCACAAGATTACAAAAATTTACCATAGCACAATAACACAATGGCGTAATGTATAAGTACATGCCACATCATTTGTTTGACTAAGACAATCCAAAAATTATATTCGTATACAGTTAAACACTATGATTAACATATTTTTAAAATCTGTTTTATTAAACCAAATAGATCCAGAAAAGTGTAATTGCACATGTTTTCTATCACTACATGTATTTATGTTTAGATCAGGTTGAGTGATCGTTTGGCAGTCCACATCGGACAACGGAATCATTTGACAACTAATGCCCCTTTAAAAGTGTGTCAAGTATAACAGTACTTTAATTTTTGATGATGAACATTTTATAACACGTATTCTAATAATTTTATTTCTTTTTTTAGACTTCGTCTTCTGATCTATATATAGCCTGGGATTCCTTTATTGATGTAGAAGAACAAGATCATTCTATGCAATTTTCAGGAATCAGACAATATTCAATTTCTATTGGTAAGGAAAGATACACTTATGTTTACAAAACACTTTTTTTCTTCTTTTAGAAATGTTTATTTTGGATATTTTTTCCACTTTTAAAATCTTTTCATCTTTCTGTCATTCCAAATGATTTTATTTTAAATGAATACATTTGAAATTGATTGGTTGATTTTGAAGTTTCACAAAAGACAATGTTCGTATATTGTGGTATTTCCGACATAACAAAACCAAAAATAGATTGAATCAGAAAGTTTCAAAAATTATCTTGTCGAAGAAGATTTTAGAGTTCCGGATGTTTTTCTTGGGCACTGCTTCAAAAGACATTTAACATCTTATTTAACAATTATATCATTTTAAATTTAGATATGTTCTTTTCATAGGTTCCATTGAGGGTGGCAACGATTTAATTGATGGAAAAAATGTAGGTCTGACTAATCATATGTCTTTCCACAGTCTGCAACTTCAGAAGGGTCATAAGTATTTTGTGACTTTGAGAGGTAAATTTTGTTTAAACGATGATAAGAATCCCATATCCATGATGCTGAAACTCTTTAAGTTTTAACTTTGTTTGTCTAAACGTGTGTCATTTTTTTCCGTTTGTCCATCAAAATGACACACTTTTAGAGGCTTTCTTCGTTTTGAATTTTCCTGGGAGTTCAGTATTTTTGTGATTTTACATTTGCAGTTACTTTGATAAAGCTGTGCATGCACACATTTACCGCATAATCTGTAAGAAATAATAGTTGTTGTGTATAACATGTAGTTAAACTGGTCATCGTAGATGCACATATCATTCTTTAATAAAGTTAACTCGGGAACACTTTGAGAAATATCTATGTGCACAATGAAATAAATCAGACACAATATGAACTATTCATTATTCAAATGTAGGTATGATAACTATTCTGTTTGAAATGTCAGTGACCTTCTTAAGTTGTCTAAAGAAATTAAGAATTATGTTGAGTTGTTTAAAATATCTCTAATTTTTAGAAAGATCTTTATGTCCAATGATTGTAATAAAAACTGATGCATATGTATTTTGTTTTATTTCCCAGTGAATCTCAAACATTTATCGCAGAGGTCGTGTTTCCATTTTGTAACGTACCTATATGAAATCTCGTTTAAAGTTATTTAAGGAATGACTGTAATATTTTTTCTGTCTATGAAGACATAACATAAAAAAATTGGTGCACACTGTTCTGTAGGATGGCATGATTTCATACGAAAACGTAGAATTCTTTGGACAAACTCTCAGTTACTGATTGTATAAATTAATAATGTATTGCATATTGTTGTTGTAATTTTGCTTTTAATCTCAACTGAATTTTATTACATAAGGTTAATGTACTTTAATATGTTAGCAATTAGATAGTACCAAATAAAATCTAATCATATAAAAGAGGGGCGAAATATACTGGAGGGACAATCCAGCACAGGTAAATACAACCTCATCCAAGTTTATCTGCAATTAGAACAATACTGTGTTCGTTATCCAATTTACATTGTTATATGTACATTTCTAATCTTCACCATAGTGTAAACTCGTTCATTGTTTTTTTCTTCTTCATAAAGACCTATTTTTATTTTGACGAAAAAATAATGGATAACTGTAGATCAGTCGGGAAATATTTAGATATAATGTGTTTTCACTCAGTATCCAATAAAAAACATTAATAGGTTTTATATAATTTCAACTCAAGGTTTTGACATAATTGGCCGATATTCAGAAATACGAGCAAATCCAATAACTATTGATACAACACCTCCAGAATGGACAGGAGAATCCATGTCGATCAGTGGAAGACTTCTTTCCAATTTGAGTGAAATCGAAGCTTGGTATTTATACTTATAAATGAAATATACAGATGTGATCAAATTTGCATAAAATAGGGATGCAATTAAAGATAGTTATGACTCTTTATATTCCATTAAATATTTTAATATTATTGTGAACACCATTGGTTCGATGTATACTATTTATAATGTATTATCAAAGTCATACCGTATTCTCTAAGGCTAAAATAAGATTTTTTAAAAAGAACAACCGATTTATCTCTCTCTCTCTCTCTCTCTCTCTCTCTCTCTCTCTCTCTCTCTCTCTCTCTCTTTCTCTTTGCATTTGTTTTTAAATTATGACATGTAAATAAATAGTCCTAGAATAATAACAGTACTAATGCACGTGCATGTCTATACATCATTGTTATTTTAATGCTAACATCAGGTCATATGACCATTGGCAATCTTGGAGGTTAATCAAATGGTTTCCAAGATACACAAGAAAATTAATGATAAAGAGATCATAGAGTTTTAATCGAAACTTTTGAAACTTTTGCAATATAAAGATGCGACTAAGTATGTTATCAATCAGATATCAGAAGTTAAGGCAAACCAGTGAACATAAATTTCAGTTAATACTGCTTGGAAAGATATTTACAAATTATATTATTTTGTTTTAAAATTTCAGTTGGGAGAACGTCTTTATGGACAGTCAAAGTAGTATAGACCACTTTATGTGGGGAGTGGGATCCATAAGCGGTATTGATGATATAATACCGTTTTCGATGACATTCCAAGAGTGTGCGATGCCAGTTCAGGAAGACAGATATGTTTTATCTGAAGGTCAACCATACTTTATAACGATTACGGTATATAATTTAATTTCCAATCTTTTAACACGACCACTTTTGACAAAGCATTAAAGGTATCATTCGTATGGTCCTCGAGTGTTTTTAATTTAATTCATTAGCATTGCCCAAAGGTGAACCAACAATGATTACATTAGTTTGTAGACTTCATAGTTGAAAATGTAATAATTAGTAATCTCACCGTTTTATTCTATTGAGTGGCATAAAAACTAAGCTGTTATATGTATTAACACCACATTACCGCTCATGTCGGTTTCCCGATTTATCCTTATCAATCGTTTTGGTAATCTTGATAACGGTTTAATGAATACCGCACTTACTATAATTTGTTTATATGACATAAAGTTATGCATCTAATATTAAGCAGTTAGTAATGAATGAATCTGTATTTCTCATACAAAGGATTTTGTTTAGCCAAATCTGATAGAGTTAAATCTCTGAACCACATGAACTTTAAGTAAAAATAGACGAAATGTGGCGATATTTAGGTATTTCTTGCTAAAATTTCAATCAAATGCGGCTACACAACATAGCTTTTGATAATTGTTTGATTGACTCGCTGAATCGTCTCTCATTTAATTCCTTTACAGAACAGATATTTGAAATATTGTGTTCATAAGATTGTCTTCCATTTGATTTACATACGATAATATGCAACGATAAAAATAAATAGTCGTCTACTGGCCACCGCAACCTCACCTCTAAATCATGCTGGATTTAACGATTTTTGAACAGTTAACATATTTACAGGCACTTGTGCTAGACAATACATTTGACAAATAATATACAGTTATCATCCTTGTGGCTGATATTGGAAATTTATGTGTAATTTATGGTTATGACTTCTGTGTACGATGTTTCCAAAAAAAAAATATATATTAAAATTTATCAAATTATTAACGAATCTATAAAACGTTATACATAGTTATATACAGCTTTAAACAGTGTACCCTGGCCATATAAGTCTGAATAATAATAATATTGGTTGATATCTTTCTTCTAGTAAGACGTTTATTATTTTTCTATAATAGTGTTTGCCAGCATTTAATAAGTCTGATTAACGGAAGATTTGATCAACTAATATAATTTTCTGTTTCTTTAATATCTGCTTCATTTTACTTTGAATGTATGATTTCAATTATAGTGATACTTTCATTGATATCGCAAAGAAAGGTAACAACAATAAATTAACTGTTTTTGGATCCATTATACTTATTTACAGATTTTAAGATGACATTTCATGTATATATATTTGGTTCCAGCGCTTGACCCATATTTTGGGATACTAATTGGTAGACATGGATGAATACATCTGTATGTAACACCTTATCTTGTCGTTATGTAGGCATTCAATAGAGCAAAATTATCAACAACCAGGTCTTCTTGGGCTTACATATATGACATTTCACCGCCTACTGCTGGCCATGTCTATGATGGAATAAATGATAATATTCACACTAGTACGAAAGACACTGATTTCCAGACAAATATGACACATCTGTTTCTTCGCTGGGAAGGCTTCCACGATCCACATTCTGTAATCAAATACTACAGCGTTCTCATTGGAACATGTCCTGGTTGTAATAATGTGATGACTGAACAAACTGTAGGCGTACATACAGGTATATTCTTAAAGATACATAGTATTTATTGTAGATATTATTATAAATCTATGGTATGCTCTTGCTTACTGTTTGGTATTTTGGATCAACATGACAGACTAGAAGTACAATTTGATAGAATATTTATACAAAAACGAAGAGGAAGATATCAAAAGGGACAATAAATATCCAATGTAGAAGACAATTCGACACATCAATAGCAAAATACCGCTTAAGGTGGTACCTAACACTTTCACTAAAATTAATTCGGCTCGTTTAATTTTCATAAAATTTTGTCAAAGTATTTACTTTGACACTTTTACAAAAATATAAAATTTTTAAAAAAGTTTAACCAACCGTTTTGTCAGAAAAAATACACTGGTTATATAGCAATTTGACAAACACCAATTTTGATCATTGAGAAGCTTAATATTCCTTTTACAACACAACGTAATTAAAACGTTAAGCCGACTTTACAGAGTTATCTCCCTGAAGTGTTAGGTAGCACCTTAAATAAATACAAACAATAGATATTACATAAAACAATAATAAAAATTACAGTTTCAACAAAAGTGTTGCTCATGGTAATAAAATAGTCGGTTATTATGTTTTGGCTGTCAAAGAATAGCGGTTTTGCAGGCTAAACAACCAGGTTTCATCCACCATTTTTATATGAAACAGTGGCTGTACCAAGTCAGGAATATGACACTTGTTACCCTTTTGTTAGGTGTGTTTGAGCTTTCGAATTTGCTATTTGATTACCGAATTTTGCACAGAACTCTGCATTTTTTTATACAATGTATTGTTTAATACTTATTATATGCTATTATACATAATTGAAAGTATGTCTATAATGTCTATAAATACATTTGAGGATCAAAATTGACAAAAATGTAACATTGTGTCTTTCATAAAAACATTTTGATGTAGGCTGTTTCTATTTTTATTTATTTAAGATGTAAAATTATATAGTTCGAAGCGCTTATAAATATATAATTGCCATTATTAGTTTCTATTAGCATGTTCATTTTGGTACAATTTATCAGTATCTGTTTCTTGTAAACTTTAAATACCAGTGTTGATATTGGTGTGAAATGTCTGTTTCAAATAAAATGGTAAAGAATTTTGAAAATGCTAATTCTTCAATGAATTTAAGGTGCATAAAACCGAAGTGCCGTTAACTTTATTGTATTTCACAGATTTTACTCTGCATAGCTTCAACCTAGAAGCTGGTATCAAATACTTCGGTACCGTCGTTGCATGTAATACCGGAAACCTATGCACTGCTGTGACATCAGATGGTGTTATCATAGATAACAGTCCGCCCGTTCCTGGTATTGTACAAGATGGCACAAATGTCCATGACAATGAATACCAATCATTAAGGTAAATAAGACAAAGTAAAAATTTACAAGTTAGGAATGTGAGTACTCAGTATATGATACATCTTAAGAATGCTTTGGAATACATTATATATATTCATATCAAAAATAAATTTAATTACACAACTCCATACATTCCCCATCTGTTGACAAATAACTCGTGCTTGTCTTTAGAAAGATATAAATATTCTCATATTCATATATCTCCAGACGTCTTTTCATTTCGAACGTGTTACGATATATGTCATTAAAAAAACCCACAAAATATTAGACAAATTTAAAAATTATTATTTTTTTTAGTTTTAGGTTATTATTGTATACTATTAGTTTCAGATTTATAATGGTTAACTATTAGTTTCAAAATAAGGTAGTATATCAGTTTCAATATGAACTAGTATGTAAAACTTGTTACGATATAAGTCAATAGTGTAATTTAGGATGTATAACACGTATTCTGATTGGCTGACGTGGTATTGTGTATCAGCTCATAGACAGAATTAAGTCATGTGACCGTGTTGCTATGAACGTTTTGTCATGGTTTACTTAGGTTAAGAATAGAATTTAGAATTAAATTTTAAGAAATAACTGTAATATATTATCTGTCTATTCGAAGCTACGCGCTTTATTTAGTGTGCACCAATTTTTTTATGTTATTTCTTCATAGACAGAAAAAATATTATATTTATTCTTTAATTAAAAGAAATACGAAATGATAAACTAGTTTCAAAACTATTATTTTTTTTATTTTCAGGTTATTATTGTATACTATTAGTTTTAGGTCTATTATTGTTTACTATTCGTTTAAATATAAGCTAGTATGTACAGTTTTAAAAGCTTTTTGCCTTAAAAAGTTTATTATTGCAAATTATAGGATATATGAGATGCAAACATTCGCTTAAATGTTAGCATCGTTATTGCATCTAACGTGAAACTTAAAAACAAAACAACATCTACTATCAATTTGTTTGATAAAAAATAAGCTAGTCGGCCAGAAAACTTAATACTTACTAACATATTGAATGCTTGTTAATAGACATATCTTAAATCTCTTGAATCTTGTTCAAATTCTATTTTTTTTTTAACAAACTCTACAAATTAAAGCGATTTTTTTTCTGATTGGTTGTGAATCATAGTTTATGACAAATCTCAGTAAGGAGCCATGTAATCTTCATTGAAATTATCAATTCAACAAGACTTACTGCTACCGTTACGATGTGGGTTTTTTATGTTTTGCATGTTGTTTGTTAATAATTTTTTAAAGCAAATTTCAAATTTATCAACTCGTGCAGTGAAATCGGTAATGTTGATTTTTCAACGACAACTTATTTCCACAGAGCTAACAATTTTCACAAGGACCTAAATTTAATTTGATGAATCATAATACTGGTACCCTCTCTGAATTGTGAACGTAAATAGCTGCTCCAACGGAATATTTAGCTTCATGGTCTTCAAACGACACGTATTTTCCTATGCCTCACTGCCATTATAGCAGTCTAAAGTAATTTATTGTTAAATTTATGTTTAATTCATTTCTTCATAGTTTATCCCAAGTATATTGTATATTATTTAATCAAAGCAGATTAAATACTTTGATTTATATGTCATTTTTTTGGTAGAAATTTATTGTCGGCAAAATGGTTTGGATTCACGGATGCTCAATCAGAGATCGACTACTTTGTGATTCGTGTAGGAACAGAACCTGGATCGGGTGATATATATCCACCAAGGATTATAACTGCACATGATATGGTTTTATTGACAGATTTACCTGAACCATTACATCTTAATCGTCGGATATATACAACCATACGTGCTTATAATAAAGCTGGTAAGAAAAATCGTGACAAACAATCATATATATATATATCACTTTGATAAAATGACCAAAGATAGATGCAACAGTTATATCTTAATTTTGTCGTAAAATATAACTTTATACTATGAAAAACTTTACGGCTATCATTTGTAGAGCAGAAACTTCTCATCCCCCATCCAATTAGTTGACACGCGCTCTTCGTGATAAATAAGTATGGTACGGAATTAAGTTTTCAGTGTGTTTTGTTTTCTTTTGGGCACAGTCTTTCTGGCATTCTTCGACTTTTGATTATAAATGCCTGTTAAGTTCTTTTCTGTTTTTTTACAAAGATTTATATTGAGAATTGTATACATCTTTTAAATAGTAATTTAACAATAACGAATTAACAAACTGTTGATTTTCATCAATAAGCTGATGCAATTTCATAAAGCAATTATTGTTCAATTGCAATTTTAATATAGCTTACCTTCTTTTTAATTTAGGACTTCATTCTGAGTCAACGTCTAATGGTGTAACAGTTGATATGTCAGGACCTGACGTAATTGAAAAGCCATATTTTACTCGCGATTTAGGATCAATAGTAGAAGGAACATCTGTTCTGAGGTCCACACTGAGGCTCCAATGGAGAGTTGATGATGTGCAATCTTCTATACATAGGCAGTACTTGTCTTTGTCATCCCATATGTATGGTGAAATAAACACATCTAGAACTATGGTTTGTTTTGTTAATTATGATTTGTTCATGTTATGTAAAGAAAGCTAAATTAAACTGTTAGTCCGGGATTTAAAATTATAACGACCAAACTAACAAGCAAAGGTTATATAGAATACTATAAAGATTCATCAACATTTTAAAAACCAGAAATAGTAATGACAATAAAATAATAGATATGAAAACAAAGTTTAAAGTTATTTACTTCACACTTTTTTCTCTCTATTTTTTAAAGTTGAATGGTATAGCCAGAGAATATACATTGACTGGTCTGGATTTAAATGATGGGATTTCTTATTATGTAAAGTTGATAGTATGTAATGGTGCACAGATCTGTACAGAAACGGAAACAGATAAAATTCAAGTAGATAGCACGCCACCTTCTTCCGGTACGAAAATGATTTTTTTGCAACTGCATGTGTATAATATTACAAGGGTACGTGGAATATGAATATACAGATGTCATAATCGAGCACAATCAATAATTGGAAATAAATGTGGAGAGTTGGTATAGTTGTAATAGAATTAATAATATATTATTTGGTGAGTCCGACGCATTTTCCCAGAGCAATCCTCACCAGTACCGTATCAACCAAAAACTTTAAAAGTTGAGGATGTATAGATCTCTATTCAATATTACTAAAACGGACATAAATGAATAGCTAAAAACATATAAGGTAAACTTAGCGTGTAAAGGTTGAAATATAGTTTTTTTTCAAAATTTGTTAACAAAAGAAGTAGGTTCAGTAAGACCACTTTTTGGCCACAAAATATAGCATTTTACAAAATTGTTAAAATGTAAAATTTTAGTTATTCATTTGACAGTAGAATGCTTCGGCTACATAAATATGAGCTATTTATACAATGCACATTTTTTGGGTACTAGCACCATTAAGTCATGTTAAATTACTGAAATCTTCACAATTCTAGCGCTAGCTAGCATTTTTGTTAAATTTTTGACGGCTTTCGTGTGACACGAAAGTGGGCGCATTCGTGTTCTTCCTTTATATTGAATATATAAGTTGTATTTGATGATAATACATAACATAGATTAAGGTTGAGGATGAACACGGATGCGGCCACTTTCATTTTTGACAAAAACCATTTGAAAAGTGACATTTTTTGTCATATTTGGTAGATTTTTCATATTTGATCTTGAATCGGACCGTTTTTGATTACTAAATCAGTGAAAATCTTTCACAAATATTAATTGAGTCAGCTTTAATAGACATTTGAGTGTTTAAAAAGTGTCCAAAATCTTTATGAGGCCATAATCGGTCCTTACCGGACCTACTCCTTTGTCAGTACCGCCTTTCAAAATTTAATGCAGGTTAAAACCGCGTCTGAGGTAAACGACTTAATTCTAGGTATCTATGATGGGTGTTATGGGATTATCCGTCCATATATATTTTAGTATGATTTAATAATCAGAAATACCCGGATTTTGATATCGACCGTGAAGTCAACCTTCTTCTCTATGTGATACACTTTTTTTATTTATTTCTTGCCAACTTCGTAGTAGTTGGCGAATACTTCAAACGCATAATGACCAAGAATGACATTTGTGTCGCATTTTATCTTAATCTGCCAATCGAGGCTTACTGAAATTTGGAATAAATGTGATACATTCTGACAAATATGCCCTCTTAACTTCCTGTCTACTGGTTTCTCATAGCAGTGCTAGCATTAGCGATTGATAGTTTATTTTCGCATATGGTTGTTTACTGTTATCTTCTTTTCTCCGTATGAGCCTTCTTTAATTAGGAGCACCACCATGAGTTATGGCGTATAAAGGAGGACATTTAGAGCCTGTATCGGTACAGATTGGTGTGACATTGTTAGCTTTAATTACGTCTTGTTTATCATTGTTTATAATTTCAAATACTGTAATTATTTACAAAGTATCTTCAAATATTCAAAAGATGTGAGTCTCCCCAAACCGATTCATCACATTGATGTAACCTCTAAGTATATAGATTGCATAATCAGTAAGTAAAAAAAAAATCCAGCTATAATTTGACCAAAATTGTTTCCCTGGCACCTTTTATCTTAGCTCCTATAATATTCTAGGAATATGATTGCTCAAAAGCAACTACGGGGAGACCGTTTATATTCAATATCAAGTTAGTAGGCGGGGCTTATTTCAATGCATGGTTAGTAGTGGTGTAACGTCCCTTTTAACAAACAAAAAGGTATTGATAAAACATCTTAATCTTAAAGTTTTCAACAGACGAAGGAATTGATGATGAAAGATTGAAATAAATTCTTAAAACACATTTAAAGCTAACAAGTTGTTATTGTTGGCATTTTTTTTGGCATGACGATTGGAAGGAGTTTCTAAATGCTAACGGTATATAAGACTAAAGTGTTCACTTTCATAGGTCACTAGTATAAATACCACGTATTAAAATATTCGGTAAGATAGATTTGTTACATAGGGTGCTAGTGATGTAATACGGAATATATGGGGTCAGTAGATTTGATATGGGGATTCAAGCTTCTTTCCTACCCTATATGGAATTTACTGGCCTCATATATACCGTATTAGGCCTCTAACACTCTGTGTAACTAATACTATTTTGTTATTCATAATAATTATGATATCATATTTTTAATGAAAGGAATGTTTGCCATCAGTACAAGTCATGCAGCAAACCTTCAACGTCATAGACAAGGATGGATGACTTGGTCGGAATACCGTCTAAATATAGCATTACTTGGTTTCATTGATCTTCATACTGATATAGACAAGTATTACGTATCTGTTGGGCGTGATTTCATGACTGACAACCTAAACAAGGTATTAACAAATAGTCAAAGTACTTTTAAAAAAGTACAGCAGATCTCATGGCTCTTTAGCTTCCTTCAAAACTGTTTGCATCATTATACTTATTTGTCGTCTCCCCTCAATATCGGCATTTGCTCATCCATTACTGAAATGACAATATATTTGTAGTAGTAACTAAGCTTTAGTCTTCTTATCTGAGATCAATTGTATCTTGTGAATTCGTGGCAGTTTTGTGAAACCGTTAAACATAAGACAATAAATCTATAATCAACTATTTGGCAAATAAATAACATGTTGCACATCCACTGAAAAAAGTACCATACTCGAAAGGATATTCAAAAACGGAATATCCCTGATCAAATAGCAAAATCATAAGCTGAAACACACCAAAATGAATTTAAAACAATTGTCTTATTTCTGACTTGGAACAGGAATTTCCCTTCGTAGAAAATTAAGGATTAGACTTGATTTTTATAGCAAGTTAAACCTCTCACTTGTATGACAACCGCATAAATAATATTACATTGACAACAATGGGTGTACAAAACAAACAAATATAATTGGCACACTTTTCAATAAAAGGGGTAAAGCAGTAAAAATTTGTTGTAATCTTAGATATAGACATTACAGTTAATGGTTTTAAAATGTATTAAAGTGTGGGTAAATTGATAAAAGAAAAGAGAGGATATTAGAAAAATCAACGATATCGGAACTAGTATATCTTTCTTGTCAGATTTGCTCTAACTTCGATATTAATTTAAAAGCAAGATTAATGAATCCTATTTCAGTAACATCTTAACGATATAGGCCGTAGAAAACAAATAATTAAATACATTTTATTTTATGTTCCCATTTCTGAAATCTTATTTTTAGGTTCCCGGAACTCCAATGGTGTTCTCTCATAACGATTCCACAACTAAATATTTGGATGAGGGGCCAATACAGCTTTTTGTTGTTCAAACTCAACCACTTTATAATGTTGATACTGTTTTTATTAGTGCTTGGGGAGTGAATAAGGTATGAAATTGGATACAGTCAATAATTATTCAACATGTTTAGATAATAATCAATAAAGATATCTACGTGATATGATGTACACAAAATAATTGTCTACAATCTGTGTTTTTACATATTAAAACATAACTAACATTTATCTGTTTATCTGTTATTTCCTATTTTACCATGTTATTGTCAATTTATTTTTTGAGTTTAAATGTCTCTTTTGGTATCTTGAGCTAAAATTGTTATACTATTTCTAAGAATCTGGAAGTTTACAGAAGATACTTGATATCGTTGCACTTGTCTTAGTTTGTAGTTGGTCACCTAAACAAATGTTAAACCCCAGTCATAAGATGTAGATGAATACAGGAGATAATACTTTGTATTATAAAAGAAGAGGGACGAAAATTACCAAAGGGACAGTCAAACTCATAAATCGAAAATAAACTGACACAGCATGGCTAAAAATGAAAAAGACAAACAGACAAACAATAGTACACATGACACAACATAGAAAACTAAAAAATAAGCAACACGAACCCCACCAAAACCTAGGGATGATCTCAGGTGTTCCGGAAGGGAAGCAAATCCTGCTCCACATGTGGCATCCGTCGTGTTGCTTATGTGATAACAAATCCGGTAAATAATTCGGTAGGTCACATTCATGAAAGGGAAAGGGATTGTAGTCACGACGTAAGGAACATATCCGATATCATTTGTGAAATGGTTATTCCATAACAGTCAACCAACTCGTGACGTTGTTCGTAAAATTTACGAAGGGAGGATTTTAACTTCACCATGTGGTGAGCAGCAACCCTCTATCAAGAAAATCATGGTAGGAAATGCAAGCACGGGAATATCGTACCAATTGTGAGAAATATACCCCATATGCAGGTGCTGCTGGAATGTTCCTCCTTAGAAATGGAAAGTTCACAATTAGAAAGCTGAAATCATTTCTTTTGTCGTAAAGTTTTGTTTTCAATCGACCTTCATTTCCAATTTTTAGATGTAGGTCAAGATATGAGGCTGACTTAACTGTATATGTAGTATCTTTATCTGTAATTTGATGGGATAGATGTGTTCCACATAGTCACCAAATTTTGAATTATTTAGTGAAAGAACATAATCTTTATAGCGGAATGTAGAGTAAGGATCTCCCAAACTTTATGTCTTTCTACCTAAGGAGTTCTTGCATGAAGTCAGCCTCATAAAACAAAGAAACAAGTCGGCAAATAGAGGCGCACAATTTGTTTCCATTGGAATGCCGACAGTCTGTTGCAGAACACGTCCTCCGAACGTAACAACTATGTTGTCAATCAAGAAATCAAGCATCTTGATAACGTCAGTTTCAGAATTGTATGGACTTACACAATTTCTTAATGACACATTTAACATTAAAGCGCGAGGTTTGGTTTTCCACAAAACCATGTTGAAAACACCATTTTATTCTTTAAACATGTCCTGTACCAAGTCAGGAACATGGCCATTGTTATATTAGTGTTCGTTTGTGTGTGTGTTACATTTTAACGTTGTGTTTCCGTTGTGTCGTTTGTTTTCTCTTGTATTTGAATACTTTTCTATCCAAAATTCATGTATTTTGTTTTGATGTTATATTTGTTATTCTCATCGGATTTTGTCTAATGCTTAGTCCGTTTCTGTGTGTGTTACATTTTAATGTGGTGTCGTGGTTGTCCTCTTATATTTAATGCGTTTCTCTCAGTTTTAGTTGGTTACCCCGATTTTGTTCTTTTCTATCAATTTACGAGTTTTGAACAGCGGTATACTTCTCTTGCCTTTATTTAACATAGAGAATGTTAACCATTTACAAATTTTAACAGGTTGGATTGAGCAGTTCTATGATACATTATCAGTTCCGACTTGTTTCTGGAGGTAACTTAGATCTTCTAAGGCGTTGTACGCCATTGACATGTCTTGGTCATTGTGCATGTTCGTCACTGGGTACACGCTGTCATCCAAATGGAGATGCTTGTACTGATGTATCAGCAGGTATGTGGTCTTTTAAATTCAACTACGATAAAACGAAAAAAAATAGCTTTTGTATTATGATTTGTTTGACTTTACGCATTCCAGTTAAAACATATACAAAACTTGACTTTATATCTATATGCCATTTTGATATCTATAATTGCAAATTCTATGCTAAAATTTCCAATCGTTGGAATTTATTGGAATACTGGGATTCCAAATGAAACTGTCGATAAAATTAAAGATCGAATCAGATTCGGAAAAAAGAAAACTAGGTCCGAGTGAATAAAATAATATTGTGTTTTCGTCATACTTGTTATTTATGTCTGTTCTTTAACATGTTCAAATAACAATTTAACAATTCTTTAAGTATTTTTTTTTACCTTTTTTTATGAAATTTAGCATAAGACAAATGCCTTAGAAACGACTATAAATGATCTCACAAAGGAAAAGAAGTATAGACATGTCTCTCAACTAACAAAATTGATGTTCCTAGTATTTAAAAAAAATAAGTTAAACACAAAAGTAAAACTAAATATATTTTGTGTCATATTTGATAAGATGAATTTTTTTTTTTTAGATAACAAGAATACATTGATAACAGTGTCGGATTTAACTGACTTCTCTGGGTCTAATGACAACGATGTCCAATTTACGCCAAGTAATTCTCATCTATCAGCAAAGTGGAAAATTGTTAAACGACAAGGATTGTCTCCGCTTTGGTACGTTTTTTCCCCTTTATAATAATCTTTGAAGTAAAAGTGTGACAAGTCGGAGTGACTTTCAACATTAAAAGACAAAAATCGTTCGATTTTAGTAGAATATACATCCTTCATTCAAGGTTTTTAACATATTAGATATTTTTGTAGTTATATATGAAACCTACTGTAAATGATGTTATTACATTTTGTGTCAAATCCCTTTTGCTATTCTTGCAAACCAATTATATGTTAATTCAATTGATATGAACAGTGCGACATATAGACTATATTTTATTTTTGAAAAAGGGCAATAGAAAGTAGTAAAACAAAAAAATTACTGAGATATTAACATTTTGCAGGTATGAATGGAGTGTTGGTTTGTCGTCACAGGAATCACCTCGAGGTGTAATAGATACAACTACTGACCCATTGTGGCATTACTCCGGACAGAAAATGGAAGTCATTTACGGTCTTCAAAGAGGTGCATATGCATATATTATATAAAATTTTTATAAACTGCATTGTGTACAAGAACAAAAAGTAGTGAAACAAGTGTAGCATAATTGTTCACAAGAAATCCTTTCTTCGAACACTAATGACAAATTATTAACGTGAAAAAAACCACATTTTGAACTGAAGCAATTGTTACACTTCAAACACATCAGCTATGAACATTTTCATATTTGTTTGATACTAAATTTACGAAATTAGCATCTTCTGCATTAACATTGTACCCTTTTTTTTTTTTACTGCATATTGTTAATATATGAAATAAAAAGTGAAAAGTGTGTAAAACATATGATATGATGATACATATCAGAAGTCACAATGGTAACTAGTATTCAAATAGTACGCACCCAAAAATATACCAAGTGGTTTTCTTACATCCACTTCTAAGAGATAATTCATACAATTATGGCATAATTTCATCAAATTATTTTAAATATTTTTATATTGTTTTTACAGGTCAACAGTTGACAGAGTTACTGACGTATTCCATCTTTGTTAGAGTATGGTACAGCAATAATGCATACGCTATATTCAAGTCAAATGGTGTCACAGTTGTGTCAGAACCGGTTGCTGTCAATAGACACAGAGGAGCAGCAGTATGTTACATATAAACATTTTGTTGAATTAAATATATTGCAATGAAATATAACAAAAAATAATGTATGGTTAATTGATTGATTCTTGGTCAACATTGGCATATGGCATGCATTGTCGGAAAAATAACAGCTTAAACAATGTAATTTAATTTTACAATGCTTTACACGAAAAACCATCGAATTTAACGTTCCCACTCTAACCAGACGTAGCTACATACTTGTACATCCATAACAGATAACGCACTCTACTTTCACAAAGGTTTTACTGCCATTCAGAAAAATACCTAAGTGCCAAAAATTACATATCTTGCAATCTTTTTTTATGTATCGTTCCTTCTGGTCGTTTTGTGACCTATGTGATCAATATCAAATATATAATAAGAGTCACTCTGAATAATATCTTGACGTATATTTTTACTTATTTTACCGTTAATCTAGAACGCTTGTAAATTTTTATATTTTGTCATTCAAATTTGTTATATATTCATCTAAATGTAACAATAAAATGCAAAAAAAATCGAGACAAGGCAAAAGCTGAAAACGAAGTTGACTTGTGTTTGTAGTATTTGTATCTATATCCGTCTGATGAGTGAAGCCCTTTTCAACTGGTTTTTATAGTTTGTGTTTATGTTTTATTGTTCTGTATGTATATGCGTGTCCCAAGTCAGGAGCCTGTAATTCAGTGGTTGTCGTTTGTTGATGTATAATATATTTGTTTTTTGTTTATTCTTTTGTACATACATTAGGCCGATAGTTTTCTCGTTTGAATTGTTTTACATTGTCATTTCGGGACTTTTTACAGCTGACTTTGCTGGACGTGATTTGCTCATTGTTGAAGGCCGAACGTTGACCTACAGTTGTTAAATTTTGTATTGTTTTGGTCTCTTGTGGAGAGTTGTCTCATTGGCAATTATACCACATCTTATTTTTTTTATAAATATATATTGAGTTGCATTGGAAACAAATATGACAATTTTTGATTTTTTAAGGGTCAGTTTTGACCATCGTGTTTGCCAAATACAAAACATTGCTGATGTCACAATTTGAATGTTTTGTGTTTTAAATGAACTTACAAGCGAAACTGTCTGTTATATTTTGATAGATGAAAAGGTCATGTGAGCGAACATATAATATGGACTTTATTTCAGTACATTTATCATAAAAGAAATTTACGATTGACAAAAAGAAAAAGCTAGCGGGGCACATATACGACATAGACTAGCGTTTCAAATAATATTTTCTTTAAGAAGTGCAAGTTGTATTGTTTCCTTAAATAATTTGATTTATTAATTGTTAAGATTTTTGAATTTTTCAGGTTGTTGAAAAAGTTCCTTCATTTTGGAAAAGTGACGTAGACTTTATCAAGCCAGGCTCCTTGTTTACAATGAACTGGGAGAACGTATTCATCGGTCCACCTGGAATGATTGAAAAATTCAATGTTTACCTAAGTACTTTTAAAGGAGGTAAACAAATTATAAAAGAAGGACAAAAGATACAAGAGAGACAGTCAAATAATGCATTATGTAACTTTTGAGATTCAAGGGAAAGTGAAATATGGTTCAACAGTTCATTTAAACAAGAATCGATCACAAATAACTTATTCAATAAAAAAATCGCGCCTTCAGAAATTACTTTTTCATGTTATAACTTGTTTCACTCGGCATTCTCATCGTGTCGGGAACCACTCATGCGGCAGATATTGTGGGTAGAAATTCACAAGGGAGAGTGTAATAACATAGATAAACCAATCAAAATAGATATTTTAGCTCATCCAACAGTCATATGATTCTAACGTGTAAAAGCTTATATTGATTTACTAAGAGGTAAAATGAAACTTTCCGACTATTGTAACTTGTTTACTGTTGCTATCATAACCAAATTTTGACTTCTAAAAAATGTCAATAAAATGGTTAGCATGTTGACAATTAAACTTTTCGACGAAAATATGCATTTTATATTTCATTAAAGATGGCCGTACGTTGACTTTTGGCTTTGAACGCCTATCATTTTTGTCTCTAGTTGAATGTTGTCTCATTTGCTGTTAAAACACAAACTATACTTACTTTTATATTTCATATTATATGCTAGACATTGAACAGTAATTTATCAATGTCGTTATTTGCAAATTTTAAGATACCTTAGTTTTAGCTGAACCATTACTGAGCTAAAGATAAAGATACTTCAGCCTACTTGATGAATATAATATATCTGTTTAATGATGTGCTTTTTCGATAATCAAAACATCAGAACGGATACTTGCTGTAATTTAAGTTGTGCAAGATAGTAGTTGAGAAAAACTACATTTTGCCTCTCTGTCAAATTTGCCATTTTTGATTTTATTTCATTGCCATATTTAACAACCAGACAAGACAATTGTAGGTGCTGATCTCCACAAGGTAAATGAGGACATAGATTCATCCGCATCTGCTGTAAATATAAGCCGACTTAACATGCTTCCTGGAGTGCGTTATTACAGCAATGTAGTGGCATATACTTTCTCCGGACTACAGACTACAGTATCCTCGGATGGAATAATGATAGATAGTAGCCCTCCAGTCATTGGAGTTGTATATGATGGCTTAGGTTTGTTTTAGTCAATAAGTTTTGGGCTAAAGAATGTGTATTTTTTATATTTTTTATAATTTAAGCTTTCAATTTCTTGTTTTACTGGTTCCTTTTGTTGTTTGCGATTTGCAAGATGAGGATATTTAACCACAAGGCATTAGTTTACACTTAACATTTAAAGAGTGAAAAAACTGCACTCAAAATAAAGATCAAGCCACGCAACTCTTAAAGTCAATTTTAGTATTTCGTATTACGAAACAACGTCATGAATGAGTATGGCATCAAATAAAATACAATTATAAACAACTGTATTGATAATTTCATGATATGCTTCATTTATATCTAGGCCTCCATGATTTAGAATTTCAAAACAAGTCAGACGTAGCAGCAGCCACATGGCATGGATTTACGGACATTGTGTCAGGTATCGAAAGATATTTTTGGTGTGTGGGGACGAATAAAATGGATCAAACTTGTGACGTTCTACCTCTTAAAAATGTTGGAATTCAAACATCAGTTTCGTCAATGCTCCCAAAACATTTACACAATGGTAAGCATGTTTTACCTTGCAATTTTTGGTTTAATCATTTATCATATTTTGAACACAGCACATGCGTGAAAGAGACAACAACCAGACCATAGAACAGACAACAGCAGAAGTACAATAAACTGACACCGCTATGGTAAAAAAAAAGTCAACAGACAGACAACAGTACAAAAAACACAACATACTAAACTAAAGACTGAGCAACACAATTGGTTTAATTTGGTGGGTCTCATTCGGAAGGAAAGGAACTGTAGTACCGACAAAATAAACTACTCTTCACATTGATGAAAAAACTGTTTTTTTATCAGTATATCTATAGTATGTGGATTCAAAATAAATTATGTTAAATTCTAAAAGGCAGCTGAATTTTTAAGTATGGCAATGCGTAATTTAAGAAATAATGCATGGAAGCTTGGATATATCGTGATTTTACCACGGGTTGGCCCTCAATGACTAATATTTTACCCTGAGCGACAGTAAGAGACAACCATCGTTTGTTTACGTTTCCTTGTTGTGATTATTTTCGGTATCAGAAGCGTGTATTTTCCCGTACAATGCTTAAATTATTACGTCATCATTTTATGACGTAGGATATTTCATTCATTAAAAAACCATATGACGTGGGAGTATGATCGGAACAGTTAATGCAATATATCCAAATTTACCACGGGTGTGTACTCAAAGCGTTTAAAGAACGTCATGTTAGAATGGGATGCATCTCTAACGTTGACACATACGCAAAAACATACTGATATATATATATATATATATATAAGTACGTCTGAGTCAGTGACAACCCTAGTATTGTTGGGTTGATGTTTAGACGAGTTGTATATATATATATATATATATACTGCAGCTGTGCTATTTGAGCAGTCAAATTGCATTGACTGTATATTTATATGTCATATACAGTCATTGGCCGTATATCACCTTGTTTATGACGTTGACAATGCGTTTCCGTAGAGTTTTATTTATGACGTCAATAAAACATACAGGTTCGCGGAAATTTTACGTCGTCCGCTTCAAATTTAAAAATGATGTTTTTTACCCTAAATATTTCATTTATAACAGTTTTAAGAGCTGCAGCATATAAAGAATAACCATATATTGTCTCGAAATATCAATCGGTTATTTGTACTCGGCTCGAAACAGGTAAAAATGCTCGGCACAGCCTCGCTTTTACCTGTTTCTAAGCCTCGTACTAATAACATTGATATTTCGAGACAATGTATGGTTATTCTATATATATATATATATAACAAGTCTAAAAGAATACAACATCACCAAAAACACAATAAAACGAACAATATGTTAGATATTTCGGATAACATATCCTTCTTCGGTAATTGCACGATGAAAAATGAATCATGTCAATTCAAATTAAGACTCTATCAAAATCTTGATTTATACAATTTAAGCGAACGCTGGAACAATTTTAAAATTTTCAAACACACCGCAAAGACTACAGAAATATGCCAAAAATAAAAAAAGTTATTTACGATGTGAACTGGCACAACTCTAAATTCCCAAAGGTGTTGACAGTTGAGATGTTAAACAACTGCGTGGAAATACAGTCCCAATAAACAGTCCTGATCGATCTAAACTGGTATGATATTTAAAATATGACAACGGTAGGGCAGTTGCATCAGAGACTGCGTATTTAAACATCTAAAAAATATAGTAATTTGATGATAAGAAAATTGAGTAATAAATATTTACTAAGGTTAAGTAATAGAACGTGGCTGCGTACTTACACATCCTTGCCAACTGTAATCAAAACTAATATAATTCAAAAATTCCTGAAAAGTGTAAGGGTCCAGTACGGAAGCCGTAGTAACTGGCCACAAGTGATGACAGGAAATTAGTGATGGTAGGAAAAATGAGTGACTCTTCTATGTTTTTTCATTAATGCCCACTGGGGAAACTGTCCTCAGCTTTCTTATCCAAAAACTTTCCCGAGCAAGTCTGTCGGCCTTTGACCAATCCTCGTTGTGATCTATGATAGTGATGGTTAGTTTTTTAAGATCAGTTTGGGCGTGCCCATGTGATCTTAAATGACGACTTACGGGGAGGTCGGGCTTGCATGTGTAGTCGCTACGATGACCATTCATGCGTTTGTTGAATGGCTGTTCTGTCTCGCCAACATACTGCATGCCACATCGACACTGAAGAATGTATACAATATTCTGGGTTTTGCAAGTTACATTACAAAATATTGTGTACACAGACCCAGTGGAGTGGCAAGTAAATGTTTGAGTATTCACTATTTGTTGGCAAGTCAGACATCGTTTGTTACCACACGACTTGCACCATCCTGTAGTTGAACAGCTTTTATTAGAGGAGACGGCAGCTTTTACAAATAAATCTTTTTTACTTGCTGGTCTCCGAGAAGCTAAGACAGGAGGATCGGGAAAGATTTTGGATAATTTTGGGTGATTGGCAATACTTTGCCAATTGGCACGGATCAAACGTGAAAGGTTTGAAAAAGCGGGATTGTATGTTAACACAAATGGAACTATTTTGCTGCGCCTCTTCTTTTTGTACTGTAACAGGTCTTTGCGGCTGTTATTGTTAGCACGCGCAAACCCCTTATCTATGTCCCATTTCTTATAACCTCGTTTGATTAGAAATCCGCGAAGTTCCTGTAACCGCTGAGTGACAGCCTCCTCAGAGGAGCAAATCCGCTTTACTCTGAGAGCTGGACTGTACGGGATACTTTTTGTACAGTGTTTGGGGTGACAGCTTTGGGGAGAAAGGTACTGATGTTTATCTGTAGGTTTACAGTAGAGGTCTGTTGATATGACACCGTCCTTTATAGATGTAGTTGTGTCTAAGAAAGATATCTTAGAGTCGGATATTTCATATGTAAATTTAATTGACTGGTGGGCGTTGTTTGCATGTCTGATAAAAGTATCCAATTTTGTTGGGATTCGATCCATTTCATGTCAACATCATCGATGAAACGGAACCAAGACAGAGGTTTGGATAAAGATGATCAAATAATGTTTCTCTAATTTGCCCATGAAAATATTGGCGTAAGACGGTGCCATTTTCGTCCCCATCGCTGTCCCGTTTATTTGAAGGTAATTATCACCATTAAAGGTAAAATTGTTGCATTTAAGGACCAGAGTAAGCAGCTGGACTAAACATTCGGTTGGTGGTTCTAAAGTGTTGCGAGAGTCCCATATTTCCCTACACGATTGTATTCCGTCATCATGAGGTATGTTGGTATACAAGGAGGTGACATCTAAAGTGACAAGGAGGGTTTCCGGAGGAAGAGGTTTCATGGATTTCATTTTGCGAAGATAATCTTTAGTGTCTTGAATGTGAGAAGGAAGATTTTCTACATGACATCTTAAACATGTGATAGAAGTGGAAAATATCAATGAATTTTAAAAATATTATAATCAAACATGAATCTGTGAAAAAAATGTGTATGTACAATGAATGGTTTTTGAGTAATCCAGTTTTCAAATTTTACGACCAATCAAGTCAATATTTTTAGCCACAATTTTGAGAAACTGGGTGAGGGATACAAAAAATGATTTTACAAGAATCATGTTCATCCCATATCATTTTGGTCTTTCTAATTTCTTAGATATGTATCTTTTCAATTATTTATGACAAAAAAAGTTGAAATAATATGCATTTTGTTCTTAAAACTGAGAAAAATCACAAAAATACAAAATTGACAGCATGGTAAATTTAACACAAAAAAACGTCAAAATATGATAAAACTTTCTTATATTAACACCTACCTATAGTTTTTGTAAGTAAAAATTATTCAGATTGGTCCACTCCATCTTTATAGAAAGTATGAAAAAAAGTTTAATTGTGGAACTGTGATATTTTTCACGATAATAGCCCAAAAATAGGTAAAAATCGACAAAAAATGGGAAAATCATCAAAATTGGGCATTTTCAAAAGACCGTAGCAAAAAAAGAAGTGCACCACCATATGATTTTCTCTTCACCAATTATTTTGTTACAGTCTTATAAACCCAAAAATCAGGTTAAGAAAAAAAGTTTAATTCTAGAAATGTTTGGCTCCTCAAAGTCTACAAATTCCGAGATTTTTTCAGTCGGGTGGCCGTTAGCGGATACAATGGGTCTACCAGGATTGTTAACCTGGTGTATTTTAGGAAGAAGATACAATCGACCAGGCTTGGCGTTCACTTGTTTTAAGTACAGTTCTTCGTAAGGACCATGCAAAAGGTGGTAAATGGGTTGTTTCAAAATCACTCCAAACAATTGTCATATTGTAGTATATGATAAAAAACTTTTTTCTGCAAAGTGGTTTTTGTTTTGTCCCATGCGTTGCCATAGCAACAAGACTCAATGTTAACACACTTTTGAGGTTCAAAATACCACTAAAATGATGTAATAATTAGAGACAGTAAGTAATATGCCCTGGTGGATATATAAAAAAGGGTTCAATAAAACACAGTGTATTTTTTAAAAGAATTGTATCAATGATTTATTTAAATAATTTTTTTTAATGATAATGAGAAAAGATAAAACAATTTGCATAGCAACGAAATCAGCACCATAGCAACAAGCTCAAAAATGAAAAAATGTGATTTTTTTAAACGACTGATTTTTTTTTTGCAACCGTGGAAATGAAATAGGTGTACTTTTTTTAAAGGTCCAGAATAAGATTAGAATTATTACAGAATAAAAAGTAATGATAATCATGTCTTATGGCTCCTCATTCCGTTTCACTTTTGGCTCAAATTTGGTATTTTTTTCCTTATTTTTTCAGTTTTTATCCAGGTAAAACATATATAATCCACAGATAACCTGGAGTAAAAGCAAAATATTGAAAAAAACATTTTTTCTCCCCACTATTTTAGAATTAAAAAAAAAAGAATCTTTGGAAAAAAGGGGTGGGTGGGGTAAAAAAAATTTTTTTTTTTTTTGGAGGTAGGGGTCAATTTGCAACAGCATTGTGTATTGCAGGAAAGCCCAACAGAGAAGAGAGTAAATTTCTCTCTTATTTTGGGGTGGTAGGGAGATGAGGACAATTTGAAACAGCACTAGTCGATTATTTTACTTTGAGCGAAGGGGATAAAGTCACCTTGTTTCCTAGCCATGGAGTTGATAACATCATTTATCTGGATTTTCATCTTATGAAAATTTACCATTAAACATAAATTGAAATGGACTGATTTTTTTATTTGGCATTAGAATATATAGAGGTAAATAACTACATTGTATCTGAATATTTGCCTATCAAAACTGGGTTTTGATTTTGACTATTGAGATTATCTTCTACATGTAGTATTTTAAAACATGATAAATAAGTGACATGAAACAGCTAGTTTTGTGTATTTTGGCTTGTGCTTTATATGAAGATATACTTTGAATATACTGGTTGACAATAATAGGTCGTCATATTATAATTGGTGTTTATCATTGTCATTTGTTTAGTTTCTTCTATTACCCATTTGCACATTGGACTTGACCTTCTTTAAATAAGTTTTACTGTGCAAATAGATCTATAGATGTATTTGTTTATTCCACATATGCTAGAGGTATAGGATTGAGACCTCACAACACATGATTAACCCCACCACATTTTTGCACCTGTTGCAGGTCTGAGTAATATCTAGCCTTTGTTATTATTGTGTTTTATAATGATATTGGTTCATTAGTCATATTCATATGTTTCAGAGTTTAATGTAATTTGCTGAACTAGTATATATTGTTGTTTTGGGTGCTTGCTGAACACAGTTTTCAAGAGCAGGGTTTTCTCACCTGCTTTGGAAGACACATTAATGGTATAAGGCTGTTTTCTGCTCTCTGGTCGGGTAGTGTCTAAAATTTTTTCCATATTTCTACTTAAGATAGACATGGAAAATCATTAGAACTTTATAAGAACCTAAACTACAGCGTCTCAAACATATTACTCTTATACTTCTGTAATCAACAACACAAAACTTTAGTCAAGTTTGATCTTTTATAATATGAAATTCTATTAACACATACATATGCATGTACAATGTATCACTAAATCAGGTTTTATAAATGACACCAAGAAATGACTCCAAATATATTCAATATAAATATCAAGTTTACTTTAAAAGAATCAAAGCACTATACGTTTGTAAATGTATTAGGGCATGTGCACAAATTTAAAATAAAAATGGTAGCTAGAATATAATTATTGACCCAAAAAATGTTAACTTAATTTATACTAGCATTTCATACATTTATACTAGCATTTCATACAGTACCTGAATTTCAATTTATTTTGTAGTTGTACCCCAGAAGGATGTTTTTTTTCTCACTACAAATGAAATAAATTTTAAGGCAAATTCGAACCCACACCCCAATTATCAAAACTTTCTATTTCTGACAGTAATTAATTTGATATCTCGTTTTTGCAATAACACCATAGCACAAAAATAGTTCCTTTAATAATGATGATTTATTATAAACAAAACTTACTTACAGGCTCGTAGCAACACATACGCCAAAACCCAGTTAAGTACACATCAGAAATTTGACAAAAATAAAAGTATGGTAAATCAAGTAAGAATAAAGCTACGTATACATGTTAAAGTAATAAAGAAATGATTTACAGAATCAGCATGATGATTACGTTGCTGATGCAAGCAATTAAGATGTTCGGGTCCTCAATTCGTCAGACCACAATTAAAACATATATATGCAATGCCTCTTTACAACGTTTCTGAAGATTTCAAAATAGTTGATGAAATAAAATATGACATTTAAAAAAAAAACAATGCTCGACGATTCATACGCTTTGAGATTTAAAGTGATTGTTTCCCTTGCTTGGTAAAAATTAAAAATATAAGACTCGTTCTGAAAGTAAGAATCAAGCAAAACCGACTACTCATTAGAGATTATTTTTCTCTAAATAATTATTTTTTTCAAATTCAATCATTTTCAAAACTTTGACTGGTTACTATGGAAATAAAGATTTCTGTGAGGTACTTTTAAGCCCAAGAAAATTGTTACAATGCAGGATTTAGCACCATTTACTCCAAACTCCTGGCTAAATGAATTCTTCCCCTGTGTTGAGTACACACCATCTTGGTATGGTTACACCCCTGACTTATTTAAAAAAAAATACATTGCCCCAAACAAATATGCAACACTGCTGCAGCATCCCCTATCTTCTAATGGATTTTTCCTTTACAAAAAGTGTATAAAAAGAACCCTGATTTTATCAAAAATTAATTAACAAATTTCATTGAAATGTTATACATTTGTCTGTATGCATATCAACCGTATGTAAATAATTGTGTGACATTTCACAAACATCCTACCCATACTATCAGTATTAGATATTGTTCATTAGACAGATAGATGAAAAATAAAGTGGAGATTAAGATGCAGAACCATAAGCATCATAAGAGAAATACATGAATAAACCACATTTTCAAAAATATTGTCTATAAATAATACTTCATCATACATTTGTTTAAAATTTTACATTCAATCAGACAAAGTAATGTTTCTTATCTCCTGATTTTCAATTTCAGCTAAAACAGCTTCTAAATCCTCATCATCTACCACGTCTACAACAACTTTAGTTGCTCTTGTTTCTGTTCTTTTTCCTGCTACAGTTAGTCTTGAGAAAAATGATGTTATTTGAGATGAATCAAGATATTCATTCACCTGAAATCTTTTTGTACCATCTGGCAACCTAGCTTGTCGAATTTTCACAGCAGCATCACTGGCTGTTACTTTTTCACCTGTTTTTTTCTCCATTTTCATACATTTCTGAAAGAAAACTCTTTAAGTCAGAGGAAAACCTTACAGCTTTCTTGTCCTTCTTTAAGGCCCATCCCTTTTACAAAATAGTTAGCGGACTGGACTGAATTCTAGAAGATGCTCCCTCAGAGGTTGTTCTCACATCTGTGGATACATCATTACATAATTGTATCCAACGAATCTTAATTTCATCGTATGTGGATTTCCTTTCTAACTTGAATTCATGCCTACCAAGTAACAAATGAATTTCTAGTGAATGGTGCTTCATATACATTTTAGTGCATCCTGTTATTGGGCACTTAAACATGTACGAAGATTCATTTGTTACCTCTGGATTTCCTCCACATAGAGAATCACTTGAAGCTAGATCTGCAGGTTGATTGTCATTTTGGATAGTGTTGCTGCTAGTTTTGATGTTTCCACTTTTCTCGGAACCAGAAAAATCCTCCTCAATGATGATTCCTGTACTCTTTTGCTCACAGGAATATGTCTGCAACTAAAACAAATATAAATGTAATTTAATATGTAAATGAAGTTAAAATACATAAAGATTGTGTCATGGGAAACAGATTTCTGTCAGTCCAGTCAAACTAAGTTTGAACCTCAAACTAATTGCAACAGAAAATGTTTTAGTTCTAATCTACTAATATAGTATTAAGTCCCAAATAAACACAAAACAAAAATGTGTCCATGGTACTCGGATGCCCCACTTGCACTATCATTTTATATGTTCAGTGGACCGTGAAATTGGGGTCAATACCTTAATTTGGCATTAAAATTAGAAGGATCATATCATAGGGAACAAGTGTACTAAGTTTCAAGTTGATTGAACTTCAACTTCACCAGAAACTACTGTGACCCAAAACTTTAACCTGAAGCCGCACAAATAGATGAACAGACTAACGAACAAACGGACAGACCGATGCACTCACCAGAAAACATAATGCCCTCTACTATCATTGGTTGGGCATAAAAAAGTCCCATAAAACCTAACTTGAGGAAAACTCAAATTTGAATTTTAATTTCTTATGGAAATTAACATTGAAAAGGGTGATAGCTCTGCACAAATGAGTCTTTTGTTGTAAGTTTTTGGTTGATTTTCTAAATAATGCTGAAGATTACAACTTAAAAATCTTCTGTTGCATATACTTCAAGGTTAGGGTCAAATTTAAGCTAGATTGACTGGACTCTTTGTTTGTAAATATACAGCGACAGCAAAAGTGACATCCAATCTTGAATTTAATCTGTGTTTGGTATTCTTAAAATATAAGTAAAATTATATAAGATTCATAACATATGGTAATGATGGTTGAGGCAAATTAAAGTTGAATCAGTTCATTTTTGGATATTCTTGTATGTACATAATGGTAAGGTTAAAATCTAAATATGAAGTATGAATATGTTGATACTTCACATTTATACAATTACATGTACATGGTAACTATCAACAATTAATATTATAAATAAACTGTTGAGGTCATGATCGTTAAGACTTTTACATATCAATATTATGCGGTATGGGCTTTGCTCCTTGTTGAAGGCTGTACAGTAATCTATAGTTGTTAATTTCTGTGTCATTTGGTCTCTTGTGGAGAGTTGTCTCATTGGCAATTATACCACGTCTTCTTTTTTATATGGCCATGATCTGGTTTGGTTTCACTTATCTTAGACAACTGATAAATGATGATATAAACAGGTATATGAATATATGTGTCTACTTATTTTGGACATATACAAATATTAACATTACCTCTTCTTTTGATATTTTTTTTCCTGTTCCAATGTCATAGGCTTTCCAGACAGTTATGCTTCCATCTTCATGCAGCTTCAAGTTACTAATTTGGCTGACACCCTTCCATTTATGGCTCTTTATCTGATGGTTTGACGTGTCTATTTTTGCAACAGCTAACTGACATCCTGTGACAGCCTTCCCACTGCAAATTGCAGCTCTCATGTCGTTTGCAGTTTAAATGTTGCCACCACTAGCGACATACGTCCTCATCTTGCACCTCATGTGAGCTATCTTACTATCACAATATGACTTTCCTGACTGTCTTTCACTATAATTGTAACTACTGATCCTAACACCTGAAAAATAAAAGGGTTTATATATTTCATGTCTCATATTCTTGCAGTTAAATATGAGCTTAGCATGGAATGGCCTTTAGTTATTTATCAGGTGTATAAATAATTATGTGCCATGAACATCTAAATAATATCATTTCACTCAAAAAATATAACATACAAAAATGCAATAACATTTACAATCTCCTTCTTACTTATTTTCTTTTTAACCAATCACAACATTGTGGTGTACGTTTTTCATATATTACCCATAATGCATTAGATTCTGAAATGGCGAAGTGACCAGGCTAATTGACTTAGATAGAACAGGAAAAACCCATTTTACCCATATCATTAAACTTTAACTTACAAAATTAATTTCATTCAGTGCCTAATTTCCAGATAAATCTGTTAGAATCTGGAACAGCCGTAAGATGTAATTCATATATACAAATTTTGTCCAATAACACCTAAATACACTTACCTGTTCGTTCACTTATTCCATTCAATGACAACCAGAAGTGACCACAATGGTAGCAACCAGCATTATCTGATCTAACAGACACTTCCTTTAATGACGGTATGACTGATTTCATATGAGAAATTAGGTGTTCCATTATTGATGCAACTGTGAACCAATCCTGCTTCACAGAGTGAAAGCAATAGACAAACGTGTTATGCTGAAAAAAATTGAACATAATTATAATTATTATTGATTATAAAATATTTGAATGTGACTGGTTGTAAATTAAATTATGATTTTATTGTTTTATTCCCAGAACTACTGAAGATTGTATGGTAATAAAATTATATTGCTGTCCAATTGTTTAATATAATGGTTCCCTGATGATATATAAATTCAAATTGAAATGTTTGTAGAATGCCTATGATCACCTCCTACAAGCTAACTTTTGTTTGTTCACTTTATTCGTTTAATGATAGTAATTACTTTTTTTTAAGCATTTCCTGTAATTGCAATAAATAATTCTGTAGGGTTTATCAGTTTTTGAAGGATTGCAAATAAAAACACAAACAGGATTTCTAAATTTACAGTAGTTGTGTTTAATTACAAAAGTTTAAGGAGTAGTGTATTGATTCAGTGGAACATGTATACTTCACATTTACAAATAGTTTAATTTTTGGTTGTAACGTCTGATTGGCTGACAGTGTTTTGTTTATCATCTCATCGACATAAGTATGTCATGTGACTGGGACGTCATCAACAGTTTTTCAGGACTTTAGTTGGTTTAAAGAGAATTAAGAACTTTAAAATTATCAGGAATGACTGTATAATTTTTTTTTAAAGCTATTCCAAATAACATAAAAAAAAAGGGTGCACACTTTAAAATATGTGGGTTATTTAGTGTACATCACATTTTAAATGTTATTCTTCATAGACAAACAATATTACAGTAATTCCTAAAAAAAAGATCACATTAGGTACATGTATAAATAATACCTTCTAGTTTTTATCACAATCTTTGAAAATTGCCACAGCAACATGCCATGAAAGTCCTTTCTGCCCAAAGAAATCTGTCATCTTTTCTCTATGAAGTGCCGGTAGAAATTTCATAGCCCAGTCTATTACAATTACAGCAGAGTTTTCATTTAGATCATCAAATATTTTGGTTCTAGCTTCATCTTGATTTAAAGTTTTTAATAGATGGGCTTTCCAAAGTTCTATTTTGTAGCTACATGCCTCCAAATCTCTTAAATGTTCTTCTTTTTCTTCATTTGTTAGCTCTGTTGATGAATAAGAGATATATAAAATTAAATTTAACATATGATATGTGCTTCACACACACCAAAAATTTCATTAAATCCAGTAGCATTTTGCTTTTATGCTTTTTATAATAATATATATAATATTTCAACTTATCTCATTGTTTTTAAAAATTAAAAAAAAAAAACCATATATACATCATACATGTATGTCATTGAATGTATATAAATACAAATTTGTATTGCTTGGTCGTATATTTTTTGGTACATAAACATGATAAATTAAATCAGACTGACATTTGTTTCCTCAATTGAACTGTTTTTGCAAATTTATGAGAATAAATTAGTTCAATTTACCAGTATCTACGGTATCAAAAAGTCTCTTGTTTAGGTTTAGCTAGTTTAACTTCTTTAGAGTCATGACAGTCAAATTGGATAAGGCTGTTTAGTTTTTGCTGATTGATGTTTACTTCATTTTGATTGTCAAGAAGAAGATAATCTAACTTATCAGCACACTCCACTGGCAATCACCATAATTCACAGTAAATCACTCCACACCAGTGATAGTGACTTTCCCCCCCTTGTGTGTAAATGTACTATCGATGTTACTGTAAATTAAGGAATTATTGTGTACATTTATTTTTTAGATTTTGTAATTTAAGATTAAAATTCTATTTTAATTTTTGTGATATTTTAAAAAAAAACCTGTTTAATTTAAAAAACAAAAATCAGACTGTGATTTTAAATTATTTCAATTATAACCTGGTCACATTTTTGCAATGTAGTAAACACATTTCAGAATTACAGTAATTCATTGTAAGTCATGTGTACTTGAAACTCTTTTTTAACTTTTCACTTACCTGAAGTATTATTCACTCTGTCGATCAACATTTGCAAGACATCAGGTAGCAGGTTACATCTGTCACACACTAGATCATGAAGGTGGTCACACTCTACAGCATACTCTTTCTCCTTTGTATCACTTAATGCCCAGTTAATGCAGTGATCAGCACATCTATCATTCTTTTGTACATGGAGCTTATAGTCTGTTTTCAGGTAGATTTTACTTTTTTTTTTAGCTTTGACAATATTTCATCTGAATCATCTCTGTCTAATACCTCCATGTTTACCAATTCTTTTGTTACATTAATCAAAAGGTCAAATGCTGTGTTTCCATCTGCAGCAATATTATCAAGTCCACGTAAGTTTGTCTTTTTGGCAGCTGAACATGAAGATAATATTTTGAACAGTGTTGAAGAAAACAGTGGAGAGAAGTATTGCTCCTTGCAAATGGTTGTATACATAATGACTAACTCAGAGTTACATGAGGTTCTTATGACTTGTGGAATAGATACAGTCTCTTGTTCTAGTTTCACTGTTCTCATTCCAAATGATGACACCTGTATAAACTGATGATAAAAAAAAATCCAAAGCATGTTCCAGTTTAACAGTATCCATTCTCAATCTGTGCAGTTTTTCTTTTGCATCTACACTGAAACTGCCCGGCCCATTACTATAAAACTGAAAATGCCTTCTGGCTTGATCTATACGCCATACTGTAAGTCCAGGTATCAAATTCTGCAGTTGTGTTTTTGAGTATTTATTTGCAATCATTGAGAGCAGCTGTAACTTTTCATTATTTTTATCGGAACTGTTATAAAGCTTTACAATCATTTGAGTCAGCTGACTATCTGTATCTTCATTGTTACTGACTTGTGAAGTTATATGCTTGAAAAGCTTACTGCTTTGGCCTGGTGCTATACATTCAATCAATGCATCAATACCTTGAACTGCTTTTCTTTTATACAGCCTTACTGTCCTGCTGCTTGCATCCTCTATTGGAGTTTTAAGCTGGCTTTTCAAAGGGCTGATTGATCCTTTTCCAAGTATTTGTAAAGCCTCATTTAAACTTTCAATTGATGGCTTGCTTAAGGCATCACTCCAGTTTGACACTTGAGAATCAAAATCTTCTATTGTTGATTGAGATTGATCCATATCAAATAACTCAGTATGATGATCACCCTGAAATGTAGAAAAAAAACATGTGAACGTATGATCTACCGGAAGTTGTTGAGTGACAGTAATAAATGACTTATAATAAAAATTAAGCTTAAAACTGAATCCAGAAATCCTTGTGTTGTTGTTCATGAGAAGATGTGATGAAATTTTTTAACTTTGCTATATAGCTATCATGTGCAAGAAATTATACAAGTTTTTATCATGTGCAAGAAATTATACAAGTTTTTCTTACTTTGACCCCTTTTGGGCCCCTTGTTCTTAAACTCTTTGAACTTTAAACCCAAAACCTTTAAACCTTCCTTGTGTGGTTTCAAACCTTGATTTCAATTTCATAGAGATCCATTAACTTAAACTAAAGTTATTGTCAGGAAATTTAGTTTCTTCCGATGATGCTGATGTTGATGACGAAAACGTGATACCAATATACGGCCTTAAAATTATTGACGGTGGTATAAACACTTTCGATAATAAAGAAAGTATTTCTTTATTATCTAATCTTATATGATCTGATTTAATTTCACATATTATAATTTATGGACTCTGAAATATAGCTCATTTTTTCTTAATTTAAACCAAAATTAAAGGGTGCTTCTATAATAATTGTTATTTGGCCAAATTGTGATATTTGACAGCAGTGTTGTGATTGACACAGAACTGTACTAGATCAAGAAATTGACAGTAATACAGCCTCTTTATGGTTTACTTTCACAAATTTGACTTGGATAGAGAATTATCTCATTGGCACTCATACCACATCTTCTTTAATATATATCTAGTTGATTTTATTTAGATTGTAGGTTGCAAATTATTTTTTTCACCTCTGATACATGTACATGCATGTACATGTAACAATTAAAAGTATTTTTTCTCTCATTTTTATATTTGCAAAATGATTATTTTTTTAAGAGACTTTACTTTAGAACCTATATGGCTAAGAAATTGTACAGCTTAAATAATTTGTGACAAATGATGATAAAGAGCACAATGAAATGGGAACCAAGAAGTTTATATTTTGACCATATATGGTTATATGTCTAAAACTATTTTGACCTCGCAAAGACCAGGAACAGACGTATTGAATATGTCAAAGGCCAAGAGTGTATTTGTTTATTTGTTTCTTTGTATTTTTTTTTTAAATTCCTTTTTATTTTGATTTTTCAGGAATTAAATATTTAAGCTGTTTTAATTTTTTTTATCTTTTTGTCCATACTTTCAGGAGCTTGCTATTGTGTTATATGAATTCATCCTTCTAAATGGCATATATGTCATTTCTGACAGCTATTGTTCTTAAGTTTACCTTCTGTGTCCTTGGTCTTAGTGAATATGAAGCCTCCTGGTCTAAACTTTCTACATCTTCTTTATCAATACAGTCCTGTAAAATAAAATTTCAAATATTATTATGTGTATACATATTGTTTAAAGTCAAAGAGTAGAAATAAGTAAGCCACCACTTATGCCATAGTCTTATGTTGCCCCCCCCCTTTTTTATTTCATAGACTGCTTGCATTTGAAGAATTCTCAAATCAGAATCAGACTTTTCTAGAAAATTGCAATCATTCATGACTATCTCAGGCTGTAACAAGAGATTTATTTAAAGACCAGGTTTAAAAAAAAAAGATTGTAATACTAGTATTGACCAGGCTTACAAGCAGTACTTATTGGTCACATAGAGAGGAAATTAGTGTTACAAAAGGTGTTACACACTAAAATGTCTTGTTTACTTTACTAACTTAGCCAAGAAGTCTACACACAAATATTTCCCAACTTCATGTACTACATTATATAGCCAAAAGACCAATAATGGCTATATTCTGACATTTTTTTTTTGGGTGTCTAACTAAAAAATTTCAAATTAACTTCAGTATGGGCTTTGCTCGTTGTTGAAGGCCATACAGTTACCTGCAATTGCTAATTTCTGTGTCATTTTGGTACCTTGTGGAGAGTTGTCTCAGTGGCAATCATACCACATATTCTTTTTTTTTATTTTTTACTATTCCATGTATTCTAGTGGCTAATGGTGTAGTCAGATCATGATATGGTTGTTTGTTAAAATTTTATTCTACCAAAATCAAATAAACATAATCAATGATCAAGGTAAAGGAGGTAATGGTCAGATGATCTGTACTAGACAAAAATGCACATTTTGCAATTCCATACAAAAAATTTAATTCAACCAGTATTTTTAAATTACTGCCAGACCATGAAATAAGGTTAAAGTCCTTTATACCACAACAAACAGACAAAATGAATATATTTCATTTTTATTTTGATCATATTGCAATTTAAAAAAAATATTCAATGGTAAGACAAATGTATAGTTCTTCCTAAGGACCATGCAGTCGTATAACAAAGGGTGGTAAAGTAAAAATTTCTAAAGTTCTTTATTTTTGGGAATTGACTTCCTTTATTATTTTAAGAAATACCAAAAAAAAATTCTTAAAAATGATGTTTGTGAAATTTTTTGGTCTAAATTTCCCATTACTGTCCATTTCAGAGTACTATACATGCATAGTAATGTGACCCACTTTGTTCATTTCCAAATTTTTTTTGCAACTGTTAATAAGAAAGTTATAATCTGTATATATACGAAAAACAATGCTTTTTTAAGTTTAAAGAAAAAAAAGTAATGATAATGATCGTGAAATATGAAATATAAGACCTCAGAATATTGAATTAATCATCAGTGGAATTATCACAATTACCTCCCTTAGAAGAATGTTTACATAGAGGGCGATGTTTCAATGGCTGCCAATGTTGATAAACAGACGACACATTGTCCATTGCAGAAGTTTACTGGGGGGAAGTGTGGGTTTTCTGCTACATTTTCCAGAGAAAATGAATATGTGAAACTTTCTGAATGTACCAAAAACATTTCAAATCATTTAAAGTCTTGCAAGTTGCCAAGTGGCCACCAATCGAAATGGGAGGCAGATGTATCAAGTGAAGGACACCTCATATCATACAGATGTGGACTTTTCAGGTAAGAAAATAATTATTCTCACTTTAAAAAACGTTATAATTGATGCTTATTACTATCTCCTTTCAGTTAAAGCTCTTAAATTTTTTTTTAAAAATATCCAATTGTATCCTCATCTATGTGACCGTCATTGTGCATGGTTTGTAACGGAGTGATAATTTTGGTATACCAACATACCTCATGATGACGGAATACAATCGTGTAGGGAAATATGGGACTCTCGCAACACTTTAGAACCACCAACCGAATGTTTAGTCCAGCTGCTTACTTTGGTCCTTAAATGCAACAATTTTACCTTTAATGGTGATAATTACCTTAAAAAAAACGGGACAGCGATGGGGACGAAAATGGCACCGTCTTACGCCAATATTGTCATGGGAAAATTAGAGAAACATTATTTCATCATCTTTATCCAAACCTCTGTCTTGGTTCCGTTTCATCGATGATGTTGACATGAAATGGATCGAATCCCAACAAAAATTGGATGCTTTTATCAGACATGCAAACAACGCCCACCAGTCAATTAAATTTACATATGAAATATCCGACTCTAAGATATCTTTCTTAGACACAACTACATCTATAAAGGACGGTGTCATATCAACAGACCTCTACTGTAAACCTACAGATAAACATCAGTACCTTTCTCCCCAAAGCTGTCACCCCAAACACTGTACAAAAAGTATCCCGTACAGTCCAGCTCTCAGAGTAAAGCGGATTTGCTCCTCTGAGGAGGCTGTCACTCAGCGGTTACAGGAACTTTGCGGATTTCTAATCAAACGAGGTTATAAGAAATGGGACATAGATAAGGGGTTTGCGCGTGCTAACAATAACAGCCGCAAAGACCTGTTACAGTACAAAAAGAAGAGGCGCAGCAAAATAGTTCCATTTGTGTTAACATACAATCCCGCTTTTTCAAACCTTTCACGTTTGATCCGTGCCAATTGGCAAAGTATTGCCAATCACCCAAAATTATCCAAAATCTTTCCCGATCCTCCTGTCTTAGCTTTTCGGAGACCAGCAAGTAAAAAAGATTTATTTGTAAAAGCTGCCGTCTCCTCTAATAAAAGCTGTTCAACTACAGGATGGTGCAAGTCGTGTTGTAACAAACGATGTCTGACTTGCCAACAAATAGTGAATACTCACACATTTACTTGCCACTCCACTGGGTCTGTGTACACAATATTTTGTAATGTAACTTGCAATACCCAGAATATTGTATACATTCTTCAGTGTCGATGTGGCATGCAGTATGTTGGCGAGACAGAACAGCCATTCAACAAACGCATGAATGGTCATCGTAGCGACTACACATGCAAGCCCGACCTCCCCGTAAGTCGTCATTTAAGATCACATGGGCACGCCCAAGCTGATCTTAAAAAACTAACCATCACTATCATAGATCACAACGAGGATTGGTCAAAGGCCGACAGACTTGCTCGGGAAAGTTTTTGGATAAGAAAGCTGAGGACAGTTTCCCCAGAGGGCATTAATGAAAAAACATAGAAGAGTCACTCGTTTTTCCTACCATGACTAATTTCCTGTCATCACTTGTGGCCAGTTACTACGGCTTCCGTACTGGACCCTTACACTTTTCAGGAATTTTTGAATTATATTAGTTTTGATTACAGTTGGCAAGGATATGTAAGTACGCAGCCACGTTCTATTACTTAACCTTAGTGAATATTTATTACTCAATTTTCTTATCATCAAATTACTATATTTTTTAGATGTTTAAATACGCAGTCTCTGATGCAACTGCCCTACCGTTGTCATATTTTAAATATCATACCAGTTTAGATCGGTCAGGACTGTTTATTGGGACTGTATTTCCACGCAGTTGTTTAACATCTCAACTGTCAACACCTTTGGGAATTTAGAGTTGTGCCAGTTCACATCGTAAATAACTTTTTTTATTTTTGGCATATTTTTGTAGTCTTACCGGTGTGTTTGAAAATTTTAAAATTGTTCCAGCGTTCGCTTAAATTGTATAAATCAAGATTTTGATAGAGTCTTAATTTGAATTGACATGATTCATTTTTCATCGTGCAATTACCGAAGAAGGATATCTGTTATCCGAAATATCTAACATATTGTTCGTTTTATTGTGTTTTTGGTGATGTTGTATTCTTTTAGACTTGTTATATATTATATTATGTAGTGTACTGCATCATGTTTATATGATCCATCGCCCCGTAAGATTTATCGTTGACTATTTATTCAGTCATTATATATATGCATAGGTTTGAACGTAGTTTTCAATTTAGACTCGTTTATATTTTTTGTTTGGGCATGTATCATATTTTCCCTCCGGTTTATATGATCCGTTCATCCTATATTGTCTCTTAAAATTCAAGAGTCAATCTTAAATTGAGAGTAAATTATATGGCCTTCCAAATACCGTTTCGATCCCTAACATCACTGAAGAGACATATATTGTCGAAATCTTGATCTGGTGTACTAAAGAAATATTGACACCGAATGTTTGTGGCACAACATCGTAGCCACAAGTTAACAAATTTGTTTTTCTGTGACGTATTAAATTTATATTCAGATCCATTTTGTTACATCTTGTGATCAATTTTATTTGGCAATCGTCAATGGCAGTCAGCAGGGTTTAAGAACATCAGTTGTTCGACCTGTTAGTCAAATGCGTTTTGTTTAAATATACTTTTTCACTTTTTTGGTCTTTTGGAAAATGTTGTTTGTGCTGTTTTTATACCCTTCTACAACGAAATTTGTTTGACATGCACACGTATAAAAATTGCGGTTTTTATCCAACGCAATCATAGGTTTGAACGTAGATTTCAATTTAGACTATATATATATATAACTCGTCTAAACATCAACCCAACAATGTTAGATCTGTAAATTTGCTTACGCAAATTTACAGATCTAATATATATATATTGAAAGAAGATGTGGTATGATTGCCAATGAGACAACTCTCAAAAAGAAAATGAATGACACAGAAATTAACAAATATAGGTCACAGTACGGCCTTCAACAATGAGCAAATACCATAGCGCTTAGTCAGCTAAAGAAAGGTCCCGAAATGACTATGTAAAACAATTCAAACGAGAAAACTAACGGCTTAATTTATGTATATGATTACATTTTATTGACAGGACAACAAGTGTTCAATAAACTAATTGCAGTGGATGGCGTTGGACATACCACAGGAATGATATCATCTAATGGTGTAACTATCGATACAACACCACCAGTGCCAATATCGTTCCTCCACGCAGACGCTAACCTTGTAGTCAATCCATCCTTTGAAGAAACCAATGGATGCTTCACGGAAATCATGGATATTTTTGATTATCATCTATGTGACAATGGTAACTGTTACAAACCGTCTTCATGGAATGGAGATGGTTGTGTTGCTACTATTAAATCTGATGTTGATACCGCTTACGATGGACGATCCTTTGTATTTTTAAAAGGTGTTCTGGAACAAAATATACAACAACTTTCACCCGGAAATCTATATAGGTTAACAATCGTAACTAGTCATTTACCTATTAGTGGCGCAATTGTGTCTAATATAGAAGGTTCCGTCATGTTTAATGACAAAGAGCATGTTTTTCACATTTTCCCTAAAGAAAACAAATCTGACATAGTTTGGCACCTCCATACGTTTTACTTTAAACCTAACAAGGACAATGGTGAATTAAGAATCACAAATCGTGACAAAAATCTTGGTTTCCTGATGGATGGTATAAAGATCCAGAAAGTAGATATACAACCTACTAGTGAAATCGAAAGCACTGTCCACGTACATACCGTTGGACTACATCGTTGGTCATCAATACATGCTTCATGGGATTTTGAAGATTCCGAAAGTCCTGTTTCCGAATATATGTGGGCTATAGGTAAGTTGAATGCCAGTAACTAAAAAAAATTGATTAAGAAATGCAGTTATGTAAACATTCTATTTACAAATATGAAACTTGTTACAAAGTAGTAGGTTCAGTAAGACCCCTTTTTGATTCCAAAATATAGCAGTTTTACAAAATTGTGAAAATGTAATCTTTTAGCAATTTATTGGAAAGAAGAATGCTTCTGCTACACAAATATGGGCTGTTTTTGACAAAACATTGCCCATATATCGGGTACTAATATCATTAAGTCCATCTAAATTACTGAAATCTCACCAAATTTAGCATTTTAGTTAAATTTTAGATGGTTTCCGTCTTAAACGAAAGTGACCGCATTCGTGTTCATTTATAATATTGAAATGTAAGTTGTGTTTGATGATAATGCATAACATATAAAGGTTGAGGATTAACACGGATGCGGCCACTTTCATTTTTGACAAAAACCATCTGAAAAGTGGCGTTTTTTGCATATTTGATAGATTTTTCATCTTTAATCTTGAATCGGAGCGTTTTTAAGAACTAAATCAGTTAACATCTCTGACATAAACTTATTGAATCAATTGAAATAGACGCTTAAGTGTAAAAAAAGTGTCCAAACTCTTTCGTTAAATGAACCTGAAATATGAGGCTAAAATCGGCCCTTATCGGACTTACTCCTTTTATGTGTTGAATAACATCGCCAATAGCGCGTCTTTGGAGGATAACCACACATGTTTACCAAGTCTGTCCGACTATCATCAAATAATCAAAATATTTCAATTGTCATCCAGACAGGATTAAGATAAGTGCCTATTTCATATACGAGTAAAAAATAATTCAAATTATAAAAAATAAAAACAATATTTCAATAAAAATATATATATTGACATCTTCTTTTGTTTAAACAATTATTGTTTTATTGAAATTTCATTACGTATGATTCGCTCATGAATGGAGATCTTGTGGTGACTTACATATGTTAATTTCTTTTGTGTCTTGTGGAGAGTTGTTTCGTTGGCTGTCATATCACATTTTCGTTTTTGTTTTTTTATTCTTTTGAATTGAAACAGAATTATTCTTGTTGAAACGACATGAGTTTGTACCTTTGAATTGAGTGAATTTGTTGACTAAAGTATCAAATAAATGACTCAGAAGTCAATGAAAAACATGTTGAACAACTATTTTGTACGAAGATGTGGATGAATGATTTTTTTACAATTCTAGGTTATACAAAAGGAAACGAAGAAATGCAGCGTTTTCAGAGCGTGGGAACAAATAATTTTGCATACAATTACAACCTTACTCTTCCTCATGCATCGCAAGTTTTTGTCACAGTTGTTGCTATGAATGCCGCTGGTTTGCGTTCTGCAGCCTACTCTTCTGGACTTAATATCGACCAAACATCGCCTGTCATTGACAAAATCCGTGATGGGGCAGGTAACGATATGTATTTGTTTGCTTGAGGATTGTATCATGTATACATGAAAAATGTCATTTAATAATCTATTTATCACATGTTTCAAGCAGGAGAAAAAAAGCATATATCAAATTATGTTTAATATTTTTAACAGTATTTCAAAAAAACATTTAAAAATATATCACAGTGAGTTGACAAAACTCGTATTGTATTTCGATGTCATACATGTTGAACTATCACTTTTCCATTGTGTCGTCATCTATTTTCCTTACGACGTCAAAGTCATAACGGGAACTTTTGTGATATCCAGATTCAGAACTATCTATCGTTTTACAGACTTCATTGTTTTTATTCATTGTATTATCATTTTTAGTTTCTTGTATGAATTAACTTGAAACGTCATTTGATACTAGGAGCACATGAGATTTCACCAAGTTTTTGGTGGGGTTCGTGTTGCTCAGTCTTCAGTTTTCTATGTTTTGATTTTTGTACTATTATTATTATTATCATTACAATTTTTCTATAGCGCTAAATCTAAAACAATATTACTCAAAGCGCTTTACATCACATGTTAAACGAAATATACACACAGACAGTGATAAAAATATAAAACATGAACACACAAAATAAATATTTAAGTGTTAAAACTTTTCTAGATAAAACTGAAAATATTATTGGTCTGTTTGTCTTTTTCTTTTTAAGAAAGCGTTTTCAGTTTTTTTCGATCAATACATTTGACTGTCCCTCTGGTAGTTTTTCGCCCCTCTTCAATTACATAATTGAACGAAGTGCAAAACATCGATGTCCAATTATTATAAATCTAGGCATCAAACAAACAAAATTATTTTAAGATTTTGTAAGATTTCAACAATTCATAAAGGATGCCACTCATATTATGTGCTAATCCTTGTGTCTATTTGATACTCATCTGTGGCGCTTGAATTAAAAACAATTGCAAGGTGAAATAAAACTAGAATTGCCATTGCAAGCAATAGCGGTTGTCACCCTCCTCCTATTGCCACTAAGCGGCAGCCATTAAAAAAAAGGTTTAACAGTGAATGCGCAAATAAACATGGCTATACATTTTTCTGTAAATTTTTGAGTTCAATTAGAGCATTTTAAAACAAATCTCATTTCTGCCGTTTCCATGGCAACAGCAGCCAAAGTCACAAGTCTCATCTATACTTACCAGTCTACAATCATATAAAGTTTCATCAATTTTGGAGCATTTTTAAATTTTTAAAATTTTATGCATTTGTGATGGTTCCTATGGCAACAGAGACCATTCCAAAAAATGTAATGGCATATACCACATTAGCACATGGGAGGGACTATACCATCAAAGTTTCGATTAATTTGACCTGCCATTTTAAAAAAGTAAATGCCACTTTAAGGTTTTGGATTATTTTTACCGGTTTTGCATTGTTTTCATGGTAACGGTTGACATTTTTGAAATTCCAATGCCAAATGCCACATCTACCAATGTTGTTCATCGTTACTATTTATGGAGTTTCAAAAAATTTGGAGCATTTTGATATTTTTGAAATTTTTGGTGTATTTTCCATTGCAACATAGTAGTTCCAATGATTGCCAAAATCATCCAAAACCAGTATATGCCGGGCACCTACATTGTTTTTTTCACATTTGTTCCGTTTCCATGGTAACAGCAGCCATGTTTTTTCAGAAAAAGAAACAGAGGAAAAGCAATATGTCACCCGACATTGTCGATGGGGTGACATAAAACACCAACTTCAGTCTCAACGAAATGAAAATCATAAAATTAAGAATGAAATACTGTGAAAGTACTTATATTCGTGGGGTACCGATTTTTGTGGTTTTTATGGATGACCTTATCCGGGAATTTAAGTGTCCAAGGAAATAAAACAACGAAATCAAGACATAGAAAAATCACCATCAGAAGGTTTGACTATTGATATGATCTAGAGAAAAGCAGACACAGAACTGCATGCAGGATTACACCCATTTAATCTTTAATAACCTTTATTGTACAACTTTTGATCTTTTAATTCTCTTAATGATCAATGAAACTCAGGTTTCCGGTATTGATATGCTAGTATGATAAAGTGTTCATTTTATATCCTCACAGTTCTCGTACATATGGGAAATTATAATTTCATGCTGGTCTTTATTTTGACAATTCAAGATACATTTATAACATTTGTTTATCTTACCGTTTTCTTTAGGTGACATGTTAATGGCTTAATTAACACCTTTGATAGTCCTCAATTTGTTGTGTTATCACTATGATTTACACGGGCCAATATAAAAAAGAAGATGTGGTATGATTGCCAATGAGACTACTATCCACAAAAGACCAAAATGACACAAACATTAACAACTATAGGTCACCGTACGGCCTTCAACAATGAGCAAAGCCCATACCGCATAGTCAGCTACAAAAGGCCCCGATGAGACAATGAAAAACAATTCAAACGAGATAACTAACGGCCTTATTTATGTAAATAAATGAACGAAAAACAAATATGTAACACATAAACAAACGACAACCACTGAATAACAGGCTCCTGACTTGGGACAGGCACATACATAAATAATGTGGCGGCGTTAAACATGTTAGTGGGTTCCCAATCCTCCCCTAACCTGGGACAGTGGTATAACAGTACAACATGTGACCGAACTATAAAAATCAGTTGAAAAAGGCTTAACTCATTAGATAGATAAAAAATACAAGTGGATGTTTACTTGGCAATTTCCTATAACCTGACTATTTGTAGCCTTTGTTTCTAAACTAAAAGCTTTAATTTTTCAATTTTTTTTAGAAAACTAAAATCCACGAATTTAAAAACCCACGAACATGTAAATATTACTCAACCCACGATAATCGATACCCACCAATTAAAGTACTTTCACAATATGTCAAAGGGAAAACAACCCAAGCAAAGAGCAGATAACAGCCGAAGGTCACCAATGGGTCTGCAATGCAGCGAGTAAATCCCTAAACAGGTTGGCCTCAGCTGGTCTTTAATTAAAAAATGTGTACTTAACATGTTTGTTTATGCTTTTTCAGGTGTTGATATTGATGGCCAAACGTCTAATATAATCAGAGCCAATTGGGATGCTAAAGATCCCGAGTCGGGCTTGGATTATTGTGAATGGTCAATAGGCAAGTTTATGTCGATATAATTAAAGTTTAAAATATGCTTCAACCTTGTCCTAACATGATGACCTGCATCATATTCCGGAAGATTTAAATAGAAAATAAATATGTGTGTTACCTATCTATATGCCCTTCATTATGTTCTGCATATTTGGAAACAGTAATGACCTCATTTATAAACTTACATGTCTGATAATTTTTTTTATTCAGACCATATACAAGTATCTATAATGAGATGCTGGTTCAGATGAAGGCAAATTAAAGATGTAAATAACGGAAAAAACCTACCTGTGATATAAAGACTTCTTCTTTGTTTTTTTTCCTGCAGATAATTCTTGTTTGTATTGTATTGTATATGAGTGTTTAGAATAAAGGTTTAAAATACTTATTGTTTTAGGTTTGCAACCATATGGCAACGAACTTCAACCATTCACAAAAACAGTAAACTTTAAATCTGCATCCGCTGCGCTAGATGAAAGCATCATATCTCAGAAAACTGTTTACGTAACAGTGAGATGTCATAACAATGCAGGCTCCTACTCTTCTTCTACATCTGACGGTGTTACTATCTCCGACATTCCTCCCTCTAGTGAGCACGCTTTTATAACTGTAATACCTCAGTCTTTAAATGAGTATAGTCCAGGATACTTCTATCAGCAGGATACAACATCCGTTAGAATAAAATGGTCAGGATTCACGGATCAGTTTAATATTATGTCTTTTGTTGTAAGTGTTATTGTATGTATACAGATAAAGTAGGGTTTTACTTTAAAATTAATGTTCATTTTAATTCATTTTGTTTTTAAAGGGCACATTTTATAAAATCTTATTTTCATTAACTAGCACTTGGTCGATAGCGCTACTGTTAAACTGTTTATTGTCGTGTATTCACAACTCAGTAGTCAGTCTTCTGGTAATGATAGAATGGTACCAGGCTTATAATTTGATACGTCAGACGCGCGATTAGTGACGCTCAGATCAAAATTGTTAAAAAGTAAAACAAGCATAGAGTTGAAGAGCATTGAGGATAAAAAAAAATCCAAAAAAATGTGCCAAATACTTATTATATCCTTATTATTTCGAACAATTCATAGTTTTGCATACAGTTAATTTATAAAAATTACCATATAATTGATATTCATGTCATCACCTAAGTGCTGACTACTGGGCTGCCACGATTAATAGATATTCAAAAATTATGTTTACAAATAATTTTTTTAGAAAGTACGTTTGTAACTCACTCTGAATAAGTTGATTAACAAGAAATATCATAATTCTTTTACGTATTGAGTCATTGTTGGCTGACACATGGTTAGGTTTGCGCGTTTCTACTTGTATTGGAGGTCAAACAAGAAAACCATCTCGGATGTACGACATTTATTAAATGTTATTTCATTATAATGTTTTTTATAAAGATTTTTTTGAAGAAAAAAAAACAGACAAAAAATTATTTCTCCTTTAGATTTATAAAAATGTTCTTTTCCATCCCTACCAAAACTCAGCAATCAGATTTTGGTATAATTTAAAGTATTTTTTTTTCACGATAAACGCATACAAAAACGGGAAATAGTTATCTCGACCGTCAGACCTGTTTTTGTGGAATTAAAAAATGAATCTGTTGATTGTGGACCTTTATTCCAAACCAAACTTAAAACTTTCCTGACTGTTGGTAAATTTTTGAACATATTTGTAACCGAATATGTATTAAATATTTTTACAATCTCAAATATTTGATATTCTATTTTTAATATACAGGTACAGTTTGAAGGCGAACAAATATACTTACAAAACTCGATTCTGGACATCAATAAACAAGTTTCTTATTTTGTGATGAATGGATTATATTTGCCTGATGCTGTATATACAAGCAATGTTGTTGCAATTAACTCTATGTATATCCGAAGTAGCAGGGTCACTTCAAATGTAACAGTTCAAAGTTCTGTACCTACCCTTGTTGGTATGTATAAAAAATGTTTCTAAATAGTTTAGATGTAGACCTAGATACACATGTTTATTAGTGAAGCAAATGGATATTTTGAAAACTTAACTTTCGTCAGTAAAAATCGAAAGAAAATAATTTATTAACAAATTCCAGACATGTCATAGTCTCTTTTTTAACTAGAACCTCGTTTCATTTGCATTTTGTATTCTAAAAATTGCAATTTCTTACTCGGTTTATGAACAAAAAAGTAAAATCACAAAAATACTGAAATCCGAGGAAAGTTCAAAATTGAAAGTCCCTATTTCAATTGCAAAATCAATTGACAAAACACATCAAACGAATGGACAATAACTGTCATATTCCTTACTTGAAACAAGCATTTTCAAATGAAGAAAATGGTGGATTGAACCTGGTTTTATAGCGCTTTACCCCTCACTTGTATGACTGTCGCATCAAATTCTCTTATATAAACAACGATGCGTGAACAAAAAAGACATACTAGGTAAAATTGTCAAAATAGGAGTTCAGTAGTCATCACCGTGTCTCAATCTCAATCCGAACAAAAAACAAACAAATATTTAACAAAAAAGCATATATCAAATTTACCAACCACGTTCATCGCTTACATATTTTTTGTATATCAAATATACTTTAAAGTCCTGTGACTGAATGGCAAGATTCGCATCAACCCTGTTGAAGATAGCGTGTGTGACGTCAGAATGTAAAAAACTTTAACTAGGTAGAGATATAAAATAATTTAGTCGTTCAAAGTATTTTCCAAAAAACGTCAACTAAGTAGAGATATAAAATAATTTAGTCGTTCAAAGTATTCCAAATTATGATAGAACAATAACAATTTATCACAATTTGATTGCTTTTTTTTTAGTCCCTTTAAAGTTTTCAAACAGATAAATTATACAAGAAAGGTTTCGTTTGAATATCTTTTCTTGCTTAAACTGAGTCATGATGCCCCATAATGTGATATTGTTACCAAATCAGAATAGATTTTCATACTATATTTGTTAGCTTGCACTATTACACTTTAGCGTTGTAAAGGTACACAAAGTATCTCTTTTTACTACACGAAACAAAATGCATTATACACGGCATCAAATAAATGTATACTTGCAGAGGGTTCTAACATAACAACAACAAAGAATGGCGATGACATAACTTTAAGCTGGACGAACTGTTTTACATATCCTGGACGGCTGGTATATGAAGTATCTGTAGGAACAGTACAAGGTGGCGCTGACGTCATTCAGTGGCAGGAAACTACAGAAATTTTTATGATTATAAAGCTCACCGAGAAATTGAAAAGTAAACTCAATCTGAATTTGTATTGTTTCATCAGAGCAATTGGTGAGAGCGGGATATTCTTTTCCAAAAGTGACGATTTTAATACATAACTGAACACATAGAATGTCAAATCACGGGCAAAAGCACCGAAAGTAAAGAACTAGTTTAATTAATTAATGTACATTTGTAATTATTCATCATAATAATTATCAATTAGTCATTTAATTATATGACAAACATACTTAGTATCATAGGTTTTAGTGATGTATTATATATTCCTTCAATTCATTCAAAACGAAACTTACATTGTTAGATCTAAGCTTAATTTTAATGTGTTACCAAAAATATAAATAGAGAATGTCGTTTGAAGAGGTATACAAATGATATATTTATAAAACTTCTTATCATATCTGCATATGTTTTATATAGTTATATCTATGAAATGCCTAGACAATCAACCTAACGATGTTACAGTTGATTTGATTCGTAACTTACTTCTACGACAACACCACCTAGCAATGCGCAGAGACCTTCTCCCCTCCTCTAACTCTAGCTTATAAAAATAAGCTTTTGTTTCGGGAGGTGTTACCTTCTTGTAAGAATAAAGCAAGGATCTCTGATACAATACACGAAGTATTTTTATACATATTCTAAGGCCGGGTATTTCTTAATCATAAAAAATCCGATAGACAAGGAGTTGTCACTACACACAGGCACACCTATAGTTATAAATACATATATATATACATGTATTTATTTATTATATTTAGTTACAATCTTTTTCTTTCAACGTGACCTTTCGAAAAGGCATTTTTCAGTTCAACAGTTGTCATCTTATTTTTTAATTACATTTAAGATTGCTCTTTTTTGTATATATAACTATAAATTATAGCAACTGAATATTTTCAGGAGGACAGAGGGTAACTTTCATTCTGTTTCATAAACAAGCTATAATTTCTTCAAAGTTTTTTTTTTCTTGAACACATTCCATTTTATTAATATTTTAGAATCATACATTAACGCACGCCTGGCGCATATAGAAAATTTCAATCATGGTATCTTAAAGGCCGTACGGTGACAAATAAATGTGAATTTTTGTGTCATTCGGTCTCTTAAAGATAGTTGTCTAATTGGCAATCATACCACATCTTGTATTTTTGAATGTATAATGAGTTTATTCTTATAAATTTGTCTTTCCAATGTAAAAGATAATAGAAACGGGGAATGTGCCAAAGAGAAAACAACCCGCCCAAATGATTATATATATATATTAACTTTCCTGTTGAAGCTAAATCCAGAAAGGTGAGTTGGGAGCACGAAATTAATTTATTTTCATTTATGAAGGTTCGCTTATTTTACATCATTATTGTTTTCTTGATAATTCGTTTTTGTTTTCTTTTTATATGTGTGTATAGATAACGTTTCAAAAGGTGGCGTTATGTATCCTATTTGAAATTTTGTCATTACAGCTTGCCAAAAATACACTAAAACTAATTATTCAAAAGATGTAAATGTTAGTAGTAACTGTTTTATAATATAATTTTTTTTTTGGTAGCAAATTTAATATATATATCGTTTAGGTGAAAGTTTTGAATGTTATACTTATTACAAATTCAATATTGACTGAAAGGAAAATAAACTTTGCAACCAAATGTTTCTAAGATTTATCTACGTGTTCCTTGATTCACATGGAGGACACATAATTTCAAACGAATCGTTAAATGATGAATAAAAAGTACATAGCATCTATTGTTAAGTTCATGTCCCGAGATTGATAGAAAATATTCTCTACCGGAATATTTGTTTGATGACTATTTTGATTATAATAATCATTATGAACTGAAAAAAATGATATCGCAACTAAATTTGAGTACATTCATAACTGATCAGTTCTGAACTTAACTTTCAATTTTGTAATAGTGAACTTTTAATATATTTCTATGACCGACATTCCAGGAGGAACACCTTATCTCAAATTATTCCTTTGGAGTGTTTAAGTTAATCCCATAATTTGAAGAGTTTATGTTGGTCTATTTTTAGATTTCTGTGAAGTGTTTAATGACAGGTTTATATAGGTATATCTATGTTTTATATAGTTATATCTATGAAATGCCTACACAATCTGCTGTACACACCGTGACAATTGATAGTTTATTAACGTTTGTACAAAAACCTTTAGGAATTCATCATATTAGAACTAAATTATACTCCATTTCATTGTCAAAACTTTCTTTACTTTTTCAAGATGCCAAAAATACTTCCGTTACTGATTCTCGTTCTGTTTTGTATAGATTAGTTGCAATTATCATGGACATTGCTAACCATAGACTATTTAAACCCGTATTGACTACATCCAATAGTGAGGAAAAGCGTTACTTTTTTAAGGTAGAATTCGCCAATAAAGGTTATGAGGAGGACAGATTAAAATTGACACTCCGTAAATTTTATGGACACCATCACGAATTGGTGGATCCATATGATGTCTCTTTAACCAAACTAGCTAAGGACATTTTTACCACATGGTAGATTGTGGTTTGTCATTATGTCGTCTAATCTTTTAATTACCAAACGTGACTTATTCCCGATTGTGACTTTTTTGCTGAATGTGAATTCGTATTACTATAAGACGTGTTTCTGTACTTGTTTATCCCAAATTCATGTATTTAGTTTACATGTTTAATGTTATATTTGTAATTCTCATTTTGTCAAAATGTATTGACGTCTTTTTATTATATTTAGGTGTTACGGATGGAAAAATTAATCACCGCCTTTATTTATTATATTTAATTTCGTACGATTAATTACGTTTGAAGTTGGATTCATAACAAACTTGACATATATATATTACAGTTAATTGCTATTAATAAGTATTGCAATATGCATTTTGTTTTAATAAATTATCAGTATTTAGTTCTAATATAATCTTAAAGCAATCCTAATTCTATCTCACTTTTGAATTATAGTTTTTCATGTGTGACGTCATGCTGTTTCTAAATTTCATAAATTCAAATGTGGCATAACGTTTGCCTTTTCACCATCGTATGTGACGTCATTTTTTTAATTGCGTTGACGCCTGGATTGATTCGGGTGTGTCTATGCTGCATCATGCATTCGGGTTTAGTTTTCTGTAATAAGTTAATACTTCAGTTTCATTATGAATATATCTTTCACATTCATTTGTTAAAATTTACTGTTTGCAATAGCATGAATCGTTCTATATAAAAGTGTTCTTATCCCGGGCATAAAAACAATGCCGTATTTGGCAAAACCTTTTCAACTTTTGATCTTCAGTGCTGTACAACTTTGTACTTTTTTCACTTTCGATCTTTTATATCTGGGCGTTATGTATTCGGGTTTAGTTTTCTGTAATTAGTTAATACTTCAGTTTCATTATCATGATTATGTATATCTCTTTCATATTCATTTGATAAAATTTACTGTTTGCAATAGCATGAATTGTTCTATATAATAAGAATGTTCTTATCCCGGGCATACAAACAATGCCGTATTTGGCAAAACCTTTTCAACTTTTGATCTTCAGTGCTGTACAACTTTGTACTTTTTTCACTTTCGATCTTTTATATCTGGGCGTCACTATTGAGTCTTGTGTGGACAAGACGCGTTTTTGGCGTATTGAATTTTAAACTTGATGCTTTTGTTGTCTATTAATCATGCTTTTCTTTGTCTAATATGGTCTCCTTTTTGTTTGTATTGTAGTCCTGTAATATTATGTTGTCATTTCAATGTTATATTTAACTTTGTCATTAAAGTGCGAGGTTTGGCATGCCATAAAACCAGGTTCAACCCACCACTTTTATTCCCCTTTAAAAGTGTCCTGTACCAAGTCAGGAAGATGGCCATTGTTATAATATTGTTCGTTTCTGTGTGTGTTGCATTTTAACGTTGAGTCGTTTGTGTTTTCTCTTATTTTTTTAGATAAGACGTGGCACGGTACTTATCTATCCCAAATTCTTGTATTTGGTTTTGATGTTATATTTGTTATTCTCGTGGTGTTTTGTCTGTTGCTTGGTCTGTTTCTGTGTGTGTTGCGTTTCGGTGTTGTGTCGTTGTTCTCCTCTTATATTTAATGCGTTTCCCTCGGTTTTAGTTTGTTACCCCGATTTAGTTTTTTGTCCATGGATTTATGAGTTTTGAACAGCGGTATACTACTGTTGCCTTTATTTAGATGCTGTAAATATTGGCAATATTTTTCATCAAAAATCTGTACAAAAAACTATACCTGAGTACTTAAAAAAAAAAGCTACACCTGTTATTTCTTATACTTACACCAAGTCTATTGCATCAAAGATTTTCAACCACAAGAGAGTTTTAGAGGATTTTAACCTCAAAGATACAAAAACCAAGCCTCCGGATTGCTCATGTGCATCTTCTCAATACAATTATAGTCCAGCTGGTCATATTATTACTGGTGACCTTGGTATTGTTACCAATAAACAACTAAGAGAGTTGCTAGCCAAGGGACCAAAGTATAGAATCCCCCAGCCCATCAACTGGAAAAAGAATTTCAAGTTACTGATGGATGCAGTTGAGGACTATGCAAGAAAATGGATAAAGCGCGAACCAGACGAACCCGAACTGGACACTTTGTCTGAATGGATCAAAGCTATTCGATCATGCATTCAGAGGCGCATACAAAAACTAAGATGTAATATGAGTACTAGAGTTTCTAACCCTTTCAAGAATCCGGAGGTTGTGGATGCTTTATCCTCTTTGCATGACAAATATGTCGTTGTTCCGGCAGATAAAGCCTCCAATAATATTGTCTTCATATGTAAAAAACATTATTTGCAATGTCTCACTACAGAGCTTGGAATTGATCAAACTACTGGTAATCCTACATATTCTTTTACATCATATACCAAGGATGAAATTTTACAAAATCATAAATCTGTCCTTCTTTCTTTTGGTATCAACATCAAAGAAAACGAAGAAAACTTGCCCTCATGATACTGGATACCTAAATTACACAAAACTCCATATAAAGAACGATACATAGCTGGGTCTTCAAAATGTTCGACTAAACATCTTTCTAAAGTATTGACTACTATTCTTTCTACAGTTAAAGATGGGCTTCAAAAATATTGTGAGGAGATATATTCTACCAGTGGTGTTAACCAGATGTGGATTCTCAAAAATTCGAAAGATCTACTGCTTAACCTTCGATCACAATCTTTGCAATTTTGCAGCAACATAAAAACTTTTGATTTTTCTACGCTATATACTACTATTCCCCATGCTTAGTTGAAAGATCGACTTCACCAACTCATAAAACAGAGCTTTTTCTATAAAAATGGGAATCGTAGATACAAATTTCTGGTTTTGGGATACAATAATTCATATTTTGTGAAGAATCACACTGAATCTTCCAGAAAATATACTAAAGATGATATTATTAAAATGCTGGACTTTTTGATCGACAATATATTTGTTGAGTTTGGAGGATTTATATTTCAACAGACAGTCGGTATTCCAATGGGTACTAATTGTGCACCCCTGCTGGCTGATTTGTTTTTGTATTCGTATGAAGCAGAATTTATTCAGAACCTTCTAAAAGACAAAAAGAAAAAGCACCTTGCTAAATTCTTTAATTTTACTTTCCGATATATTGATGATGTTTTATCATTGAACAACCCATACTTCAGCCAATACGTACATCTCATATATCCCAGTGAACTTGAAATTAAGGATACTACTGATACTAGAAGGACTGCTTCATACCTTGATCTTTTCCTCAATATTGACGTAGATGGACGACTTCACACAAAAATCTATGATAAACGGGACGATTTCAACTTCCCAATTATCAATTTCCCATTTCTCAGCAGTAACATACCCTCTGCCCCTTCGTATGGTGTTTACATATCACAATTGATCCGTTATTCACGTGCTTGTTCACACTACACGGACTTCATATACAGGAGTGTGCTCCTTACGCAGAAACTGCTCCAACAAAGTTATGAGGAGGACAGATTAAAATTGACACTCCGTAAATTTTATGGACACCATCACGAATTGGTGGATCAATATGATGTCTCTTTAACCAAACTAGCTAAGGACATTTTTACCACATGGTAGATTGTGGTTTGTCATTATGTCGTCTAATCTTTTAATTACCAAACGTGACTTATTTCCGATTGTGACTGTTTTGCTGAATGTGAATTCGCATTACTATAAGACGTGTTTCTGTACTTGTTTATCCCAAATTCATGTATTTAGTTTACACGTTTAATGTTATATTTGTAATTCTCATTAGATTTTGTCAAATGTGTTGACGTCTTCTTATTATATATTTAGGTGTGACGTATAGAAAAATTTATCACCTCCTCTTTATTAATTATATTAAATTTTGTACGTTTATTTACGTTTGAAGTTGGACTTGGATTCATAACAATCTGGACATATATATATATTACAGTTAATTACTATTAATAAGTATTGCAATATGCATTTTGTTTAAATGAATTATCAGTATTTAGTTCTAAATCAATCCTAATTCTATCTCATGTTTAAATGATAGTTTTTCATATGTGACGTCATGCTGTTTCTAAATTTCATAAATTCAAATGTGGCATAACGTTTCTGCCTTTTCGCCATCGTATGTGACGTCACATTTTTTTTAATTACATTGACGCCTGAACTGATTCGGATATGTGTCTATTTTGTGATAAACTTGGGTTTAGTTTTCTGTAATTAGTTAATATTTCAGTTTCATTATGTATATCGCTTTCATATTCATTTGTTAAAATTTACTGGTTGCAATAGCATTAAGTGTTCTATATTATTAGGATGTTCTTATCCCGTGCATAAATACAATGCCGTGTTTGTCAAAACCTTTTCAACTTTTGATCTTCAGTGCTGTACAACTTTGTACCTTTTTCACGTTCGATCTTTTATATCTAGGCGTTATGTATTCAGGTTTAGTTTTCTGTAATTTTTAATACTTCAGTTTCTTTATGTATATCTCTTTCATATTCATTTGATAAAATTTACTGTTTGCAATAGCATGAATTGTTCTATATAATAAGAATGTTCTTATCCCGGGCATAAAAACAATGCCGTATTTGGCGAAACCTTTTCAACTTTTGATCTTCAGTGCTGTACAACTTTGTACTTTTTTCACTTTCGATCTTTTATATCTGGGCGTCACTGGTGAGTCTTGTGTGGACAAGGCGCGTTTTTGGCGTATTGAATTTTAAACCCGATGCTTTTTGTTATCTATTAATCGTGTTTTTCTTTGTCTAATATGTTCTCCTATTTATTTGTATTGTAGTCCTGTAGTATTATGTTGTCATTTCAATATTATATTTAACTTTGCCATTAAAGTGCGAGGTTTGGCATGCCATAAAACCAGATATAACCCACCACTTTTATTCCCCTTTAAAAGTGTCCTGTACCAAGTCAGGAAGATGGTCATTGTTATATTATTGTTCGTTTCTCTGTGTGTTGCATTTTAACGTTGAGTCGTTTGTGTTTCTCTTATTTTTGAGATATTGAGATAAGACGTGGCACGGTACTTGTCTATCCCAAATTCATGTATTTGGTTTTCATGTTATATTTGTTATTCTCGTGGTGTTTTGTCTGATGATTGGTCAGTTTCTGTGTGTGTTGCGTTTCGGTGTTGTGTCGTTGTTCTCCTCTTATATTTAATGCGTTTCGCTCGGTTTTGGTTTGTTACCCCGATTTTGTTTTTGTCCATGGATTTATGAGTTTTGAACAGCGGTATACTACTGTTGCCTTTATTTATACAACTTCTTTTTTACTATGTCTTAAATCGGCAAAGTTGTAGCTCCGTAAAGGTTTTTCTAGAAAAGTGCTTCGGTCGCATGAAGTACGAAGTGATAGTTGCATTAAATGCTAATAATATGCACACATGAAAAGATGTAAATATGATTTGTTTTTACAAAAAAAATGTTGTATTAGCATAACCACATGGAAAGGTTCGTTACGTATACACGTTACTTTGAAGAAAAAAAACAAATTATGTATCACATGCATTAAGGACCATAGCTTATTCGTTGTTGTATTTGTAGACGTTTAGTTTGTCATATTCAATATCATAATTCTGACTTTTTACCGCCTACAGCTCACAATAAACGTTATCGAATCTAATCTTGAGATTGGAAATGCTCGCTTATTAGTCAATAACAAGTCAAAATGACATAGATTTAAACAATTATATGTCACCGTACAGACAGAAACCAACGCCACTGTTCGTGTGCGTTAAAACGTCCTCCAAAGCACAAGTAAGTTTGAAATTAACATGCATTACAAAAACAATTATTATAAATAAAAACACAAGGACCGTTCTTAGAATAATTGAAAGGACTAATATTGGTCCAAAGATAATAATAACTGAACAATTATTCAAATATTCTCAAAACTTGAGTTTTTTTATCAGTATACAGGCAACGGATTTAGATCAGAGACGTTATTAGCCGACTGAATAAAGGATTTGCAATTCCAAAATATAATTACATAACATCACCAGGATGTATGACAATAAATACAAATCAATACATACTTATTAATATTTTCAAATCCATGTCAGTACTGATAAGAGTTATTTTCAAACATAGGTGTTTATCTAGATATATCTCAGTTTGAAAGTGTTATTACTGTAATAACTTTGGTTAACTTCCATGGATTAAATATTTTTAATAAAAACCACCGATTACCCGGATCGTCACATAATCGTATTTGACTGCTTATTAATATAAAATACATATATATTTAGAGTTTCAAATATTTCCTCGACAATGCGGTTATCAATATCATGACAAATTCAATGAATTTTCTCAGAAACGCATGAACCCTTTTTTTGTATTGAATTCTTATAATCGAATAAACTTTTTTTGTTGATAACTCGGTCAATGAATCCTTACAGTATTCTCTTTGCATGTTTCCATAAGAAAAGTTATCTGCACATGTTTCATTTTAACTTAAATTTAAAAATAATAATCTGAAAACATTGTCTTCGTGTTCATTCCGAGTAATAGTTTTGATTTTGTTCTACAATTATTAGCATACATTGAACCAATGCCATAACATCTCTTATGTAATTTGTGAGTGATGGTATAGAAAGGTAGAGAACGTGCAAAAGAGACTTAAGATTCGAATTGCTTCACAAAATCCGACTTGCATGATTTACTCATGGTGCCGTCCTTTTGAAAGGGGGTAAATGGAATGGGTGCGACAACACATGTTCTATAATAACATCATCTATACATTTTGCCGAAATCAGTGCACGTCTAATCACAAGTTATGGATTTATGCGACCTAAAAGTATTTTCCCCGCTTTATATTTCAGGTTTGTGTTATACTTTGATATTGGACTATAAAAACTCCTTGTGATCTTAAGAAAGAGCACTAGTGATAAAAAGTTTAAACATGTTCAAGCCTTCCTCGATAAGTGTGAGCAAAGAACCTCGAATATGTCTCGAAGCATGCATTTAAGAAGAGATATTGATTAGACATTGAGGTTAGAATTCCACACCAAAGGGATGAGTCATGGATCATTTAGATGGTTCACAATGGCAATAACATGTTCTTTATCTCTTTTCATTGCTGTTGGCTTTGTTTCTTCTTGTGAATTTGCATAATTTGCAGCAGCTCCATCACTTTTCAGCATTACACGACTAATGGATTCTATAAAATGTCTAGTAAAGGTCCATCTAACAAGCGCAGACTTTTGATTTGTTATGCCTACAGTACCACATAATCCCCTTGAGACTTTTATAACGGACTTTTCTGTTGCCATGTCATAGTACTGTTAAAATGTCAAGGAATCTGTCTAAATAGAAAAGTTGTCATCTATAAAAGGTGATCGATTCTCAGGAAATTGAAGCATATCGAGTATGAAAACTGGCATCTACCTTCGTGCTGCTACGGTTGGTTACAAAAATGAAATGTTACATTTAAGATCACGATCTAAAGGAAGAGACCAATTCCCCTCTCGTTCTGCTTAAACATTTGACATCTAAATGTCAACTGCTTCAAGTAACATATCCCAGTATGTAAATTTGTGTAATACATCACATCACAATTGCGAATATGTTTCTTAAAGAGTCACATGTATGAAATATCATATAAATGTTAATTATTCTACATTTTGCGTTAAAAAAATTATGAAATTAAATTGGAACGTACTCTATCAAATGCAAAATATTCGTAGTTTTAAATTTTTACAAAAACTTTTTAATAACGAATTAATTTTTCTAAACTGTATTTGAAATCGTTAAAATAACATAAATAAGGTGAAACAACAATGTATATGATAACAGAAATCATATCACGGATGTTATTTTACAATGCTGGCCTCAAAACTTGTCTTAGTCGATTTTTTGTTCAAGTGACGCCAATCATTCACCGTTCAATTGGACAGAAACTAGATAACTTGATAACCTACAAATGATTCTACGAATCTAACCCCAAAAATCTGCCCATGTTTTATCAGGAAAATTCGGACAATCGCTTTCCGAGTTCAAATAACCTATTCTAGGAAATGGCGCAACAAGAGTTATATATAAAGAGCTGTTTTTTATGTTAACTATTAGAACTTATTCACATACAGGATCTTTAACTGTAAGTATTATTACGAACATTATATGCATTCGCATAGTTGTATTTGACATTGAAGATTTTCGAATTTATCATTTTTTTTTAAATAATTCAAACTCAATTTCTATAGCTAGATTCGTACGACACAATTGAAATATATGCAAAGCTGCGGTTATCTGTTATAGCTTTAGGGGTGTCTTTCGATGTTACTTTTGTTTAAAAACAAACAAATATTCCTAAACCGAGTAAAGGTTAACGACTCTTTATGAAATCATCCATAGTTTCAACCATTTTGTTTAAATTAATCTTGCTGGGATCGTTCAAAAATAAATATTCCGATCACATCCTGCTGTATAAAGCAGCAAGTAAGTAGAGAAATTGATTAATCAGCGTGCTATTGACTTATTGCGATATATAATGGGTCAATGAATACAATATGGAGAGTGAACCTCGAATCTACACGTAGTATTAGGTCACTAGAATACTGTGGAACGATTTTGTTTTACCGACTATCTTAAGGATGTTCGCCTGTCAAAATTTGTTTACTTGTTTGGCTAAATAAATATTTTGATATGAGCGTCACTGATGAGTCTTGTGTAGACGAAAGGCGCGTTTGGCGTACTCAATTAAAATCCTGGTACCTTTGATAGCTATTAATATCATGTCAAAACACCTTGTTTTTAAATTTACGATAATGATTTACATCGTAAAAGATGTGATATGAGTGCCAATGAGACAACTCTCCATCCAAGTCACAATCAGTTATTGTAAACCTTTCCTGATAGGTCAAAATAAGAACTTTACCACGAAGCATTGTCTCATACCGAACAGCAAACTATATAGGGCCCCAAAAATTATTATGCATTTAAAAGATTTGTACCATTGAGTTCAACATATTATGTCGGGTATATGAGACAAAAGTCAAACAGATGAAAAGTATTTTAATTGCATATTCGTGTTTAAAGATTTTTGCAATGAAAACGTGTAATCACCATGCACACAAATACGGAATATATTAGCCGTATGACGGGCGAAAGATACCAGAGGAACAGTCACTAAATAACCTCATGTGTTCCTATTTCATCGTTTTGAAGTTTTGAATTTTGACATTAGTTTAACCAAGTAGACAGAAGACTTTTTTTATCATTATTATCTCGAAACATAGTTATCAAATACAGTTGTAACTTTACATTCCCTCTATTATTTTGTGGATAATTGAGAACTCGTTTAATTCCTTACTAAGTTAAATTGACTTAGAATTATTCCATTTTATTATAGGAGTGATCACTTTATCGGATTTAAATATGAGTAATAGGAAGATAGATGGAGCATTGAATAAGTATAGCGCAACATATGACACCCTTAGTTCTGTGTATAAGACATGGGAGACAGAAAGGAAAAAGGCTATTTTGGAATTAGAAGCAATTGTGAAGGAAATGAACAGCAGTGAATTTACAGATAATGTAACTCAAATAGTAGGTAGCGGTGTGAGTGTTGCCGGAGCAGCCGCAGTTCTTGGTGGATTGCTCTTGGCTCCATTCACCGGAGGAGTATCTGCCATTGTTTCTATAGGAGGCGTAGTAGCCGGAGTAGCTGGAGGTATTACTAACCTTACATCAGATAAAATAAAAGAGAACTATGCACTTTCCAAATTGAAAGAGGCAGAAGATATTATTTTATGCAGATCAAGATAGGTCTCAAAAGCTAGAGAAAGCAGAGCAGAATATGCATGAAGCCCTTGTTGTGTTGAAAGGTCTTGCCGACGATTCGGGAACAGATATTAAAGTTTATTTAAAAACGGCATCCGGAACTAGTAAAACTTTGAACGTTGCAAAAATTGTAGAGAAAACATTGAAAGGCGTCCGTGGAGGGATTGGAGGTGTGACTGCTGGAGCTCGAGCTGCCGGTAAACTTTTAGGGAAGTTGTCAATAGGTCTAGCTGTCGTAGGAGCAGGATTTGATATTTGGTCGATTGTGTCAAATAGCCAAGATATAGCACAGGGTTCCAAGTCAGCAGTTGGAATCAAGATCACAGAACACATCAAGGCACTAAAAGAATCTTTGAAAGAGGTACAAAAGAATTATTCGTAAATTGTGTGATCAATGTGTTGATTGCATCAATGTTTTTTAAAGTACATTTTTTTTTATGTAACTGAACTCTTTTAAAATAGTCCTTAATGTATGTGTATCCAAATGTCATATATAAAATCGTTTAAGAAATTACATGGCGTGTTCATTTATTACAACATACAAAAAAAATAATGTATGATCACTATGTGGAGATTCGTAGGACACAGATAATGCTGATCATTGTTATGTGGATGAAATAACAAATATTCCAAAAAAAAAAAGAAGGAATTTTAGGCTTTACTCACAAGATTTAAATTTTAAAGTTCAAAATGATTTTTTTTTCTACCATGACTTTCAGCAATAATAAATATGACAATATACAAGATATTGTAAATAATTTTACCTAATACTTTACAACAGTTGGAGATAAATATATTACTACTAATACATTCTTTCAAGCAGATAAATCAATTAATTTTGTGCAAGTTAACATTCCCCTCGAATGTTGAATTTAAGATTTTATTTATTAAATAGATGAAACTAAGAAATTACTTTCTAAGCTAGAAATGTCCAATGCAAATGGCCTAGATGATGTTGGCCAATTCTTTCCTAAGATATCAACAGAAGTATTACATATTTAAGGTGGTATGGGTGTCTTCCTCCATCTTGGATTGTAAAAAACAGAGAATCAAAGGTCCAGATTTTCCATCAAGTTAGCAAAATTTGATGCAGGAATGCAGATGTTTAATGTACATTTTCATTTAAAAGTACCAATTTATAAGAATATAACTTCTAAATATTGATATTTTTGCAAATGTTAATTATTTTTGGTTGTTTTTATCTTTTTTAAAAATTGAACATTTTAAGGGGAGGTAACTCTAAAAAAGTGCATTTTCTGAAGGATTCTGTATGGAATTTTCCTATTTTGTATTTTAGCCGGGAAAAACGTACGGTGACCCTGTCTTTTCTTTTGATATTCTCAAAGCAGTGTCTGAAAGCTATCTTTTCCTGAAGTATTTAACAATTACATCATTTTGTTTAGTTTCTAATCACAAAATGGTGTTTTTTCCTGTATAATCCATACAAAATGTGTCATTTTGTCCCGTCCTGTAGCTTGAGAAAATGCGCGGTGACCTATTATTTTTATTATATTTTTCAACATGTATCAATAGATACAACGTTTTGGCAAAGTATGAACAAATTCTATCATTTTTATTTTAGACTCCCATACCACCTTAATTAACTTTTAAGTATACTAGAAGGTGTATCCCCAGATATTCTAAAATTAGCGAAAGTGAATCCAATATTTAAAAGTGATGATAAACTTTTCCAGAAAACTACAGACTTTTAACTGATTCAATACTTCCTACTATATCTTAACTATTTGAAAAATGACCTGTTAACCTTCATCTGTCATATACGAGACCCAATTGGGATTTACAATCCACTCATGCTAAACAACCTTAAACAAATTGAAAGGTAACTAAACTGTCTCGAATATATTAATGACTGTCCCTCTGGTATCGTTTGCCCCTCTTTTGTAGGAACAGTCTGTTTAGATCTAAAACAAAATCATTTGATTTTTTTAATGATCGCATTTTTTACTAATCATTACATTTATGTAATGTCTGAGATCATTTAGTGAAACTTTTTAATTGTTCAGATGCAGAAAAGAGCTGTCATAATTATACTAGATGTAACCATACTATTAATTATACTAGATGTAACCTACTATTAATTTATTTAAGAGAAATTTCAAATTTAAGATTTCTTATCATAAATTGATTCTTGTTCATAAAATTCTTATAAAACACTTAATTACCATAAAGAACTATGTTGTCCAACTATAAACTTACACAGCAGAAATATAAAATATTCTGCAAATAATAATCTAACTGTAGGCCTCATATAAATTTGATGAAAATTCATCTCGATACTTTGGAATTAACTGTAATATGAAATAAAAATTGTATGAAAATCTAGGTACTTTCAAAAAAAAATGTGCAGATTTTTAAGGGAGTTCGCTTCTCAGTTTCAAAGTAATTAACTTTTCAAAACACTAGTTTATATAGATAGGGGGTTATTAAAGGAATCCAAAGAGCAAAAAAAATATATAGGTCGCCGTGCTTGTTTTCGAGATATATGCCATTGAAATTATGGCGGGAAAATATTCTCTCTTGACTTTTCATAGCTTTATTATTGACAAGTTGAAGTTCTCAAAAACTGTTAAAAAGTAATTAAATTTTATAAGACTTTTACAGATTGCTTATCATTATACATGTAAAAGATTTATTAAAAAAAAAATGGGGTCATCGGGCAAATTTTTTCCAGGCATTTAAATGGATAAAACCTGAGGATTCCGAAAATCTGTCAAAAAATCCAAAACATGACAAGCCAGCTTCCTTAAACTATAAATGATATGTAACAAACATGTCTTATGTTTATGATGTACTGTTTTATTTTTCATGTTCTACAAACAACCATTTAGTGTGTAAGTTTAATATAAAATAAAATTATAATATTTGTAATACTTGTTGCCTTTGTTTTTCGCGAGGACTTGAGGTAGAATTGTATTGCATGAGGGTCTAAATTTAGGTCCCTCGTTTCTTAAATCTCTTACAATTCTTTTTTTTTTGTCTGTTATTCTCTTTTCTTTATATTTGTACCGCATTAATAATTTTTCTTTACTTTTTTTGCCAACATTTCCTTACTCTTAATTTTGTTGTCCCTTATTCTGCACCTTTTGTCCATTATTCTCTATTCTGTTAACCCCAGGCAGACCCTCATGCATTGAAAATATTACAGAAACACTCTTCATGTTCAACTATGCATTTTTACTTTTCTACATTGGCTAGAGGTATAGGGGGAGGGTTGAGATCTCACAAACATGTTTAACCCCGCCGCATTTTTGCGCCTGTCCCAAGTCAGGAGCCTCTGGCCTTTGTTAGTCTTGTATTATTATAATTATAGTTTCTTGTGTACAATTTGGAAATTAGTATGGCGTTCATAATCACTGAACTAGTATATATTTGTTTAGGGGCCAGCTGAAGGACGCCTCCGAGTGCGGAATTTCTCGCTACATTGAAGACCTGTTGGTGACCTTCTGCTGTTGTTTTTTTCTATGGTCGGGTTGTTGTCTCTTTGGCACATTCCCCATTTCCATTCTCAATTTTATTTATTAATACAGTGTTACAATTTGAGTCATGAAGGCTGCTCTGCTTGTAAAAATATTGAATGAATAGTTTGTCAAAAAAGAAGCAACAACAAATGAAGAAGTTCATTTGTATAAGCAATGATTTCGCTAAATATGGACAATGAATTCAACAGAATATTATCAGTAACTGTATGCTTAAAATGAACGCAGAGCCCAAGACGCAAATGTTTTTTCTGAATTTATGTCAACAATGAAGGAAGTCTTCAGGACGCAGAATACTCTCAGTTACCCAAGCATGTTCAACAATTTCTTACTTTTCTACTTCTGAGATCCAGTAATTCCAACAAAAAAGTCTAGATTTATTTACTCACATGAAACAAACCGGGATGCGGTATTCAGTACGTAGGTGAAACTGGGCGATATTTATCTAAACGCACGCAAGAACACCTGTATCGTTTTAAAAGACCCAATAAATTCAAAAGTATCATTTATCAACATCTTAAGAAGCACAGTCATCCTATTAAATATTTAACAGTTCAACCTTTAGAAGTAGTAAATAAGCAGCCTGGTGAATCTCATTCCAAGTTTGTACGATCACGAAAAATAAATGAATTAAATTGGATTAAAAAATTACAGACAGTCTACCCTCTCGGTCTTAATGATAATATCATGGGAATTGGCAATATATCAAGAACCGATTCTGTTAACATTTTGGATATAGTTTCTAAAACTGTTCGTAAAAATCGTTCTCATGGACGCAGAAAAAATCGCAATCAAAGAAAATTTCGGACCAACCATACAAATATTTCGGACCTAATTTCCATTTCAAAAAACAACGGCAGACATTATCTGTTAACCAAGCTTTGTTCTTTACCTATAAATAAATTAAATAAAATTTTAGAGGATTGCAACACAATTTCATATTACAGTCCTAAGTATGAAATTGTCCAAATTATAATGGCATATTGTTATTCTAAACTGTTTCCAAAAATTGATCGCCCTGAAGATCATAAAAAACATTTTATTAAAATAAAGTATGTCAATAAAGGTTTTGATTTTGTAAATATTGCCGGTATTTTTAACGACCATTCTGTTAAAGACCAAATTCCTGGATATTTTGATAATACTGAACTCCCTCTCATTTGTTATATTTACAAGAAATCTACCCGAAAATATGTGTTTAATTATAGCCAATTGTGTAAAGATGTAAATATCACTGAAAATACACCTATGTCGTGTAATTGCAGTAATTCAGAATACACCTATGGACCAATTCCCCATGTTATAACAGGAGACCTTAACATCGTTCGCGACCGAGAGTTAAAATCATTCCTCAGAAAAGGACCTAAATATCGTCCCCCGTCAACTATTAACTGGAATGAGTGTCGTAATATCATCAACGACTCACTCCGCGCCTACTGTTTGAAATGGGTAAAACGGGAAAAAGCTGACAAAAAATCTTTGGACTCTTTTTTTAATTCAGTAATGAAGATAGTTGATATTCGAATACAACATTTTAAAGAACATTTTACCCTCAACAAAAACTATAAAAACCCTATTTCGCGTATCAAAAATAAACTAACAGAACTAGCCAAGGAATTTGTTTTTGTCCCGGCTGATAAAGCTGCGAATAATATCATTATTGTTTGACGTAAATTTTATATAGAGGTTCTGCAAAAGGAAATCACGAATTCACCAACATTCCAACTGACTTCATTTTCAGAAAACGACATCTGTAACAAACATAAACTTTTAGCTACTTCTTTACAAGCAGAACCAAACACAATGAAAGTCCCAACTATGTACTGGCTTCCGAAGCTGCACAAAAAACCTTACAAATATAGATTTATTTCATCTTCCAGCCATTGTTCAACTACTAAATTGTCTGTTTTACTTACTAGTACACTTGGTACAATAAAAAACCTGATAATAAATTGTTCAAATAAGGCCTTTGAAAATAGTGGAATTAATTACTTTTGGAGTGTCAAAAACTCGTTGGAAGTACTTGATAAATTGCATGCATATATTGGTAATTTTGAATCTGTTCAAAGTTTTGATTTTTCTACCCTATATACCACTTTGCCTCATTTTCTTATTAAGAAAAAATTCACATCCCTAATTAACTGGGCATTTAAAAAGTCGGAATGCGAGTACATATGTTCAAACTCTTTTAGATCATTTTTTAGTAGCAATAAACAAAAGAACTATGTCAATTGGACATGCTTTGATACTATTTATGCACTTGAATTTTTACTTGATAACATTTTTGTTCGCTTTGGAGATTCCGTATATCGTCAAGTTATTGGAATTCCAATGGGGACTAACTGTGCACCACTTATTGCGGACCTGTTTTTGTATTGTTATGAGTTACAATTTATGACTAAAATTAGCAAAGACCCATCAAAACAACATTTGATACAAAAATTTAACAATACTTTTAGATATTTGGATGATATATTGGCTCTAAATAATGACGACTTCAGTATGTATACTAAAGAAATTTATCCTGTAGAACTTACTTTAAATAAAGCTAATGATAACAATGACCACTGCCCTTTCCTCGATCTTGATATCTATATCATAAACGGGAAGCTTAATACAAAAATTTATGATAAAAGAGATGATTTTTCATTTCCTATTGTTAATTATCCATTTTTAGATGGTGACGTTCCCTTGTCACCATCTTATGGTGTTTATATATCTCAACTTGTACGATTCGCTCGTGTATGTAACAATGTATTAGATTTTAGCGAGAGAAATTTATGTATTACTGAAAAATTATTACACCAGGGTTTTCGATATCACAAACTGGTCAAAACATTTACTAAATTTTATCACCGGTATAAGGAAATAATTCGTAAATATAACTCAACATGCAGACATCTTATACGTTCAGGTATTTCACATCCAAAATTTTATGGAAATATTCTTTATAAAGCACAAAAATGTCAGTATTCTCCTCAGAAACTAACAAAACCTTTAAATAGACTTATTAAAAGGGGATATAGTTACGATACTGTTGTCAGGTCATTAAAGATTGCATATTTTGGCTTTAACATTGATTCACTGATAGGGTCTTTGCATCGGAACTAAACACATTTATTTCTAAAAAAAACAGTTGTTGGCATGACACGGGTTATGTTCTTCTCATATATTTTATGATAGTATGATACTAAACCCCTAACGGGAGGGATTGTACCTGATATTCATATGATGAAGACATAATCTTTCAATCAGTTTAATTGAGGTCTGGAGCTGGCATGTCAGTTAACTGCTAGTAGTCTGTTGTTATTTATGTATTATTGTCATTTTATTTATTTTCTTTTGTTACATCTTTTGACATCAGACTCGGACTTCTCTTGAACTGAATTTTAATGTGCGTATTGTTATTCTTTTACTTTTCTACATTGGCTAGAGGTATAGGGGGAGGGTTGAGATCTCATAAACATGTTTAACCCCGCCGCAATTTTGCGCCTGTCCCAAGTCAGGAGCCTCTGGCCTTTGTTAGTCTTGTATGATTTTAAATTTTAGTTTCTTGTGTATAATTCGGAGTTTAGTATGACGTCCATTATCACTGTACTATTATGCATATTTTAGGGGCCAGCTGAAGGACACCTACGGGTGCGGGAATTCTCGCTACATTGAAGACCCATTGGTTGCCTTCGGCTGTTGTTTGCTCTATGGTCGGGTGGTTGTCGCTTTGACATATTCACCATTTCCTTTCTCAATTTTAGAACAGTGGTTTCCGTATCACGCAAGAATACTTGTCTGAAGTGTTCAAAGCAAAGTCTGGGTACTATATATATATAAGTACTTAAATGAAGAATTCCAATTCGTTAGTGGACATGGCTTAAAAAATACAGTTCAAAGATTTACATTTTACATGTAACTAATATAGGACAATCGTGTTATTAAATGACCACACCATTCCATACCCTTTTGCTTTTCACATAATAAGTTACCGGTTACTTGAGATCCGGTCCAATTGGCCATACGCTATAAGTAAAAATCGGTCAGGGTAAATCTGTAAATGTTTTCTCATTAGTGAATTAAAAAATATAGCTTGTTCCGTGTGAAGTAAAGGCTTACTGGACGTCTGATTGGGTAATATTGAGGTGCATCTATTAAATGCGAGTGTATCCGTGAGTGAGACCGGGAAAATATCATGATAGTAGGTTACGAAAATGACAATGAAGTCAGACGTTACGATCATATCCGCATGTTATATGCATCTCGACATATTGTTTACTTCACTTTGGTTGTACAAGCAGTATGCTTCTCAATCGGAAACCTATTTAAATGCTTTTCATCGAGGAAACAATTTATATTCATCTTTTCAGATAAATAATATGTATGCTACCTGCAAATTCATATTTTGTACATCTTTACATATACATTGTTTATAAAAGCCTTTTGTCAGATGAACAGTTGATAAGCGCTCTCGTTACACTAATGTTTTCAAAGCCTCTTTTCAAATTAATAGTTTATATGCAACTTAAATTTACATCAATAATTCGTTTTACGAAGAAGCCATGTGCGCTTATTTGAAAATGCTGACTGTAGAAAGGAATCCTGTGGTATCATCTTACATTACAAGACAGACAACTACTTTACTGCTAGAATATGTTTCAAAGATATCTGATTAACAAATCCTTAGAATCTCCTAGCACTCAGTTTGCTGTGAATATAAGAGTTCATGAAGCCATCAATACCGATCGTTTCTGTATATTTTGAATCATTGTAATGACTTATTAAATCTAAAAGGACATTCTCTTGACAAACAAACCTGAGGCAAATTATGACATGGTAACAGAATATGTATTTCAACAAATCTAAAATGACGGTAAAAAGTAAAATCACAAAAATACTGAACTCCGGGAAAAATTCAAAACGGAAAGTCCTTAATCAAAAACAGAGAGGCGACGAATTCCATAAGGACATTCTAAGTAAGATCACTATTTATCAGTTATTGTGAATAATTTTATTATGAAAGCGATTAGGGCACGTGGAATTTATAACGTGTTGTTGTAATTTTGTACAACACTATTTCGATAACCTTGCTGGTGGTATCAGTCCGCGACAATATCATCAGCTCAGTGTCAGTACTTCGGTTTTACTGACATAATTTATAACAACTTTCTAAAATTATCCTTTTACAAATTTTGATCTTATCAACTCCCTCAGGCAAAGTTCACCTTTCGGTTATTTTTTATGTTCTTTTCTATTAAATAGCTCTTTTCAAATGTTTCGGTTCGTATACATCCTAGGTTTTCAAATATTCGGTGTTGAGCGTCCCTGATGAAAGAAAATCGGATAAGCGCTTCGGAAATTTATAACGTTTTGTTTTCATTTTTTTAAATTGTGTTGAACTTTAATAGACTGCGTACATGTGGGAAAAATATGACTATACATGTCAATAATATACTATTAGTATTTCATTAGTATGTGTCTACTACATTTATGTACGTCTTTTACTTTTTGAGACCTGGATTTCTGTCATGTAGAAAAGTGAATGGAAATAAAAGAGTTTAATTATACTGCGTATACTTAAAACAAAATTACGGTATTGGAAAATTTACGTTTGTCTATGATATACTTTCATTTATGATAGAAATATTATCACTAATGTATCATCGGACTACTAATACAAAAGTTCCTGGTTTGATCCCCGCTCCGGGGAGAAAATTCAGGGACTGCATTTTCGGCTCTCCCTTGACATCATTTGGAGTATGGTCTCGAGAAACAATGCTAGTCCGTCGGAAGAGGACGATAAATGCCTTACTCGTGTTAAGAAAGAGCCATATCTCTTGCACGTAAAATACACCCTTGTAGATTTCGAAAAAAAAGCAGGCTAATGCCGCTACAAGGCAGCACTCTCATCTGCAAAGTGGAAAGGGATTAAAATAAGTTGCAATAATTTATTCCCCAATCCACTATAAATAAATATGTTTAAACTAAACACAATGACGGGATGTACCGAGACACGTCAATGGGGCATTACCAAAAATTTACTAAACAGTAAATGTAATATTCACAAAGACACGGAACAGAATACTTTAAACGTTAATAAGATGACAAACAACGTCAGTAGCTAAAATCTACACTTCAAGACACATCATGTATTATTTTTTAAGTTAATACGGAATATTTATCAACACGGTCTTAGTATCTTGAATCAATGAACTTTAAAAAAAAAAAAAAAGATGACCGTTCTTTGACATACCCCTGGTTCATTAACTTTCTGCGGAGACATTGGTGACGTATCATTAAGTCTGGGTACTAGCATCTGCAAGCTCCTTAATACCGGACAAGCTGTATAAACAATATGCATGTGAAGCTGATATATTGCTACTAAGGTGGGGAAAATCGAAAATTTCAAATTAACATCGTCTCGTTTAAGATTGTCCCCAGTTTTTGTTTGGTTTCGTGTTGCCTAGTCTTGAGTTTTCTATGTTTTGTCTTCTGTACTATTATTTGTCTGTTTTCCTTTTTATTTTTAGCCATGGCGTTGTCAGTTTATTTTCAATCTATGAGTTTGACTGTTCCTCTGGTATCTTTCGTCCCTTTTGTGTCATAGAATCTGGTACTGAGGTGACCGCTTATGTCAAATAGAGGTATTAGTTTAAAAATGAGACAGATATAGCCGTGTCTGTTATTTCTTTAATTTCTAGTTCTGGAAGATATATTATTGAAACTCAATCAGAAAAGTTTGGTTTGTTAACGGGAAGAACATCATCAATATATCTGAATGTGAAAGTAAATAATCTGGCTTCTTTGAACTTCTTGTTTTTTATTAGTGTCGGAAGAAACCCGATTCATATGAAAATTAGAAGAGATCGACAAAGAGAGGGCGATTTGAATTTTCCTCGGAGTAGGGTATTTGTGTTACTTTGATTTTTAGCATGTTCAAAGCAAGTATTCTCTGCTCTAAATCTATTTTTCAAAACAGTTAGGGGTATATCAACCGAGGACAAGGCTTTCTTATGGGGGATTCTGTTCTTAAAATTATTACCAAAACCGCATTAAATAAATTGTTTGAACCTTCAAATGTATCCGTTTATATTTTACATGTTTTGTTTTTTTCCTGTGTACATAATACCATGTATAGAATGGGTCCAAATTAAAAAATTCACACGCAATATTAAAATAATCTCTATCAATAAAAAATATAAACCTACACATATTATTTGCAGTAGAATGTCCTGCCACTCATTGACTGCAGGAAAACATATTAAGTGGTACATATGAATCTAGACATAACTCTTAAACAATGATATCTATTAATATTAAATTTTTCCGAACACAATTTTGAGTTGAATGAGCTTCCTGAACCTTATGTATGCCAACAACCTCTAGAATTCCTCAAAAGTGTTACATCAATTTCAATACTAGTATTTAGAGATCTTCCACAACTTATTAAATGTAATACTGCATCACCACTGATAGGAGTAAGAAGTAGAAGATGTGATTTATACACAAGGCAAATAAGAGTGGTCTTTCTTCCTTTAAAAAAATCTGTTAACTTAAAATAAAATTGTAATGAGAATGAAGTGTTAAAAGAATGATTAGAGGAGTGCTTATTAACTACACCATAGATCATGAACGTACGAAAGTTTTTAATCTGATTCAAAATAAAAGGCATAAACCTGTTCCGTATGAAAAAGTCGTGAAGTTACAATCCTGATAGTTTCATTGATTGAAAAGTCAAATCGTTACTGTGTAAAGTCCTATAACAAAACGAGATTATACAAATCTTGAGATTAAAGAAACAATCGCAACCAGAAGTTCTGCATCGTATCTTTTACTCGATGTGGACACAGATGGACCACTTCAGAATAGAATCTATGACAAACGAGTTGATATCCAATTGTTAACTGTCTTTGTGCTGACATGCGATCTGCCCAATCGTATGAAGTTTACACATCTCAATGTATGTTTACACTATGAACAGTTTATTAACAGAAATGTGCGCACGCAAAAATGGTCCAAACGAAAGTAAAATCTTCAAATTACAGTACTCCTAGATTAAGTAGTAGCTTATACATGTGTGTATTCTTAAGATTTATGTTGTATCGTGTGTTTCAGTTTTAGATTTTGTCATTTTATAAAGTACCTTCCGTTTTGAATTTTCCTTGGAGTAATTTTTTTATGCCCCACCTACGATAGTAGAGAAGCATTATGTTTTCTGGTCTGTGAGTCCGTCTGTTCGTTCGTCTGTGCGTCCTTCCGTTCGTCTGTTCGTCCTGCTGTGCGTGCGTCTGTCCCGCTTCAGGTTAAAGTTTTTGGTCAAGGTAGTTTTTGATGAAGCTGAAGTCCAATCAACTTGAAACTGAGTACACTTGTTGCTTATGATATGACCTTTCTAATCCTATAGCCAAATTAGACTTTTGACCCAAATTTCACGGTCCACTGAACCTAGAAAATGAAAGTTTCCGGTTAAAGGTTTTGGTCAAGGTAGTTTTAAATGAAGTTGAAGTCCAGTCAACTTGAAACTTAGTACACATGAACCCTATGATATGATCTTTCTAATTTTAATACCAAATTAAGATTTTTTTACCCAATTTCACAGTCCATTGAACATAGAAAATGATAGTGCGAGTTGGGCATCCGTGTACTTTGGACACATTCTTGTTTTTACTTTTTTTAAATATGCCAAATATATTGGAGCCTCTTTACTCATCTTGTTTTTATAATTACTTTTGTCATGCACATCTACTAGATATCCAACACGTCTGGGGTTTTCTTTAAACTTGAAGATAGTAACTGAAATAAAATAACAAAAACATAATAATAAAATATCTGAAGACAAAAACATCTCAAAATTATGAAATTACCAAAAAGTAAACAGTTATATAGACCGATTTGAAGTAGTATATGCGTTGCGTCTGTTGTTTTCGATGTTTGTATATTCATATATCCTTTAAAAAAATCTACAGGATAATGAACATATTGATAATGTATATTAACGAAAATACAACGTATGGACAGAGTTTACAAACACCAACATTTAAATTGGTTTTAATAACATATAATAGTGTAATGAATGATAGTCACTATTTGTAAAATACTTGTTACATTATTAACTTATTTATGATATTTTGTTTTAGTTATATATGATATTATTTATCTCCTTTTTATTAACTATAAATAGGCTTGTAGGAAATCTCCCGTCTTTAAACTGGTAACCAAATCCCATATTTTCTTCCAAATTAAAGCAGGAAATAGTTCTGAGACGAGTAAGTATAAGCCACGATAGATAAGTTATGCCATACCTAAGGTATTTCAAAATATAACATACTCGCAAATATATGAGCACTCTTACATTCATTGGATTCCATCAGATTTCAAATTTAAACAGGCATTCTCAACTACTCTTACGAAATTAGGTGATCGCATACTAAATTGATTGATCGTTGCCTGTTTGTAACAGCCAGTTGCTTATATTTCACGCAAGCTCATAACAAGCATAAATAATAAAAGGTCCTGTGAATGGAAAATGAGGGTATTTTGGATAAAAATATTCCATTGCAACAAGTCACCTTCGGATGTTTTTCAAGGGTTCTAAACGAGAAGACACCCCACTTTGGCAAGGGTTTAATTGCAGGTCAGAAGAAAACCTACGTATTGATAATTCTATTCCCAAGTAACCCTTGGGTTTCAATTATTTAATCAAAATGGATGATGGAAACCATACTTGAATAGAATTTCATGAATTCAGGAAGGACAATGATTTGTAAAACACGATTCAATTTTACTACTGGTATCCAAATTAAGGGCATATAGACTTTATTTTTGTCGATTAAGAATTGTTTAAAAATATAGGAACCATTTTATAATTAACTATCTGCTTTCAAAACTACAATTACATTTTTAACCTCAAATTGCCAAAGTTTTAAAGGAATCTTATTGAAGTAAGAAAAAATATGCTATATGCCTATTAAAAATATTGCTGATGAATAATTCAAATTTATAATGCATTAAAGACGTAGAGTTTATTTGAAGTTATTCTTGAAATGGAGATTAATTTAGGCTATGATCAAAATTTTAAATCCCATTTGTCCATATTTTTACATAATAAATAAAGGCAACAGTAGTATACCGCTGTTCAAAACTCATAAATCCAGGGACAAAAAGCAAAATCGGGGTAACAAACTAAAACCGAGGGAAACGCATTGAAACATGAAACATGAAACATGAAAACTTAATTAAACGCCTATTTCTACATATACAATATGTATTCAATGGCGTTGTACATAAATGACATATAAAATACAAAAATACTAAACAAAAATACAATATGTATGTACAATACCAAAAAATTGAAAATTTATACTGTGATACACAAGAAAAAAGTCAGAAAAGTTCAAAATAATTTTGGAAATACAATGTTTTCAACCGACATTTAAAAATATCCAAAGATTCAGAGTTTCTTACATTTGTACCTAGTTCATTCCACAATTTTGGCCCAATAGTACTAAAGCTTCTATCTGAAAAAGTTTTCTTTTTGTTATATGGGACTGCATAACAACCAATAGATGACTCTGACGACCTTAATGAACGTTTCGACACTTGAGGATTTAACAAATTGATCAAATAAGATGGTGCATTACCTACATGACAGTTGTACATGTATGTTAAGATTTTAAATGTAATTCTGGCTTTGATCGGAAGCCAGTGTAAGTCAAACAATGCTTGCTTGGCACTGTCATACTTAGAACGGTTTAACACAAGTTTGGCACACATATTCTGTATACGTTGCAATTTATATAAATCAGTTTGTGAAACTCCAAAAAGTATAACATTGCAATAATCTAAATGTGAAATAACCAAAGATAAGACCAAAGTTTCAGTTGCTTCTTTCGATAGATAGGATCTTATGCACTTTATTTTGTAGTAGTTCATCATTGCTGTCTTACATTTTTTAGTAATATGGTCTTTGAAGTTTAGAGTCTCATCCAGAAAAGCTCCTAAGTACCGTATACATGTTTTTGATTTTATAACATCTCCACAAATGATTATTTCTTTTGTCTGACATTTAGAGAGTTGTTGTCGACTGCCAAAGAGAATAAACTCTGTTTTTGCATTGTTCATTTTTAGTTTGTTACTGTTCATCCAGGTGTTTATAAGAACAGCGCAGTCCTGTAAGTCACGAATTGCATCCATCTCATTCGTTAATGTTGGCACGAAACGTTTATTAGCAGTATGGTCGTCGGCAAATCCGTACACAGTAATAGATGGTGGAATAATGTCGAATAGGGTTCCGGCGTAGACTAAATAAAGCCAGGGACCTAAGCAACTTCCCTGTGGTACGCTACACTCAAGTTGTCGCTCTGATGATGTTGTAGAGCTGACATTTACACGACAGCTTCGAGGTCTCAAATAGGAATCGATCCATTTAAGTGCGGTTCCATTTACACCGTACTGATATTCGAGTACATTTATCAAAATACTATGATCTACAGTATCGAATGCTGCACTTAAATCAACGGCGATCATAGCGGTGACTTCTTGATGCTCCATCCCATCGAGTATGTCATTAACGAGTCGTAGAAGGGCCGATTCGCACGAATGGAATTGACGATACGCAGATTGGTTTGTAGGAAGGAGATCATGATCTTTCACGTGTTCATTCAGTCTATATAGCGCACATTTTTCAATTAATTTAGACAGGAAAGACAAGTTGCTTACTGGTCTATAATTTGAGTAAATTAGTTCAAGACCAGCCTTTTTCAGCAGAGGCCTGACTACCGCTTGCTTCCATCTTAATGGGAAGACGCCTTGACTAAGAGACAATAAATATAAGAGGAGAACAACGACATAACACCGAAACGTAACACACACAGAAACGGACCAAGCATCAGACAAAACACCACGAGAATAACAAATATAACATGAAAACCAAATACATGAATTAGGGATAGACAAGTACCGTGCCACGTCTGATCTCAATATCTCAAAAATAAGAGAAAACACAAACGACTCAACGTTAAAATGCAACACACACAGAAACGAACAATAATATAACAATGGCCATCTTCCTGACTTGGTACAGGACACTTTTAAAGGGGAATAAAAGTGGTGGGTTGAACCTGGTTTTGTGGCATGCCAAACCTCGCACTTTAATGGCAAAGTTAAATATATCATTGAAATGACAACATAATATTACAGGACTACAATACAAATAAATAGGAGAACATATTAGACAAAGAAAAACATGATTAATAGATAACAAAAAGCATCAGGTTTAAAATTCAATACGCCAAAAACGCGCCTTGTCCACACAGGACTTACAAGTGACGCCCAGATATAAAAGATCGAAAGAGAAAAAAGTAAATAAAGCAATTAACCATTCCATACACTGGAGTAAAGTTCGTGGACTTGATATATGGCAATAGTAAATATGCCTGAAACAGAAACTGAAACAAAAAATTAGCTTCATTGTACTGGTACAAAAAGCTTTTGTCTCATTTGTTTATATAAAAAACAATACAATTAATTGACTTCTTTAAACTTGCCTTGAACCGATGCCACGACATAAGTCATTTTTAATAACAAATATTACTATAAACGAAAACATTTTTCATAATGTTTCTGACAAGTTATCAAACAATTCGTGAGTTATAACTCAAACAAATCATAAATAATACTTAAATGGAAATTCTACGCAACATTGACAATATATTCTTCTGTAAATTACAATAAACAATATAAATTGAAAGGAAAACATAAGAAGGGGAGTAATTTATCCGTCGGCAGGAAAAACAATATGATAAAACATTTGCATACCAAAAAAACCTGTCAATAAGGTCGAGGACATATCATTCAAAATATATCATAGGTCCATATCAAAGACGTCGCAGTCTTTTGCCCAATCCGTTATTTAACCCGTAATTAGAGTCTCTGATGGTCATTTATATTAGATTTTCTCTTGGGAGGGGACATAAAAATGACTATAAAGAGCTCGCGGGGAAAAAAAGCAAATTGATCAGGACGTACTTTGCGTTATCCTTAAGATTTTCATTTTTTGGTTTACAGAATTATTGTGGTGAGCTCTACGCTTTTAATAAAAATGAAATATTTTGCAATAATATTAGTTTAATCTGCTACAAAGTGGAACTCAAATTTAAATATTCAACCTTCAACTCTTGAAACTAATAACACTAATTATAATTTTAGTCTTAGTTTCACAGCAAGCATTTTTAACTCGAAGTTATATCCGAAATGTAAGTTAATTAAAATAATACTTCAAGTTACTTAAGTCGAATCAGATATTGAAATATTACAAAAATATACCTTAACTTACAATTCGAACATGAATTCAAACTCACATACTTTATTTTTTTGAAGTATATGAACATTCGCTTAAAGAAAAGTGCTCTTAGTATTTGCAGTTTCCATGCATTGTATATAAGGTTGGATATGTTTTGAGTGTATTGCCTTTATTCAGTTTCCATTTAATCACACAAAAAAAGTCATGAAGTTATTTCAAATTCTATTCTTGATGTTTGAAATTTATACTGACAACAATGATTTTAGTTTTAAGCTGTACTGCGTATTTTCCCAAAGTTTTTTTTCCAAAAAAAAGTGTATTCAGGCTGAATCTTCCTTTTTTGGTTTTCGTAACCTTTATGTTTCATAATTTGCTGATTGTTTTGCATTTTTTGTTTTGTTTTGTTTAGCGGAAAGTTATAACTTCTTGTCACAAGTACTGTTGTTTCATTTCAACTACTTTATTCATTTCGTAACTTTTCGTAGATAGAACACGCCCTGTCAGGTTATGTAAATAAAGGCAACAGTAGTATACCGCTGTTCAAACTCATAAATCCATGGACAAAAAACAAAATCGGGGTAACAAACTAAAACTGACGGAAACGCATAAATATAAACTAACACACACAGAAACGGACCAAGCATCAGACAAAATCCCACGAGAATAACAAATATAACATCAAAACCAAATACATGAATTTGGGATAGACAAGTACCGTGACACGTCTTATCGCAATGTCAATTTACACTCAAAAATAAGAGAAAACAAACCACGCAACGTTAAAATGTAAATTTGACAATACTTCTACTAATTTTTGAACAAAAACTACAAAAGAACCCAACAAAACACCTCCCTTTTAACATTGATTTTGATAGTGTTAGGTTTTTTCAACACGAATTAAGGACTGTTCGGTTTTTGCGATCTCCAATGTTTCTCATATTAGTTTTTCAGATCTTTAGTGTCATATACAATACAATGGTAGACTACTTACACCTAAACTCAACACTTTTGTTTTATCATACTAAACAGGTTTATATAACCAGGATATTAAACACGAATGTTTGGTCAAGTCGAATATATTGTGATACTACGATGTATTTATCATAGCAATAATGCTAAAAAAAAATTCTACTTCGTTTTTGTATTGCATTCAAAATCTGAACTATCTGACATTTTATTTTTGAATGTCGTTTTCTAAAATTGTGTATTGTTTAAATAACGTCTTAGTTGATATTGGAATATTGAGAATGATGACATGTATTTTTCTCTTTATTATTATTATTATTATCAAAGGCTCTATTTACAATTAATTTTGTTTACCTTTTAATAAAGCAATAAACAAATAAATAAATATCTATAAGGAGAAATGTTTTACCTATATATAGTTCGTGGCAGAATATTAAAAAATAAACAAATACATAGAATTATATACAAATTCAATAACATAACACTGAAGAATGGATTAATTTTATTGTCTTCATTTTATCAGAATGAGGATCAATATATTTCTTGTCTGTCTTTTAGTTTTAGTTTTTTTTTGTTAGTCTGATGGTTAAACTTTTTTCAATTGAAAACCCCAAGGTTAGGAGCGATAGGACGTCCATGAACCTGTGTAACCAATCAACTTTTATGTATCTGTCCGAGCCTGTAGTCAAATGGATGTGGTTGATTGCTGTTTACCATAATTTATTTTATTCTATCAGCTTAGCTCAAGCGGGTAGCTTTCTTTATTGAATTGTTCAATATTCAGTGTCTTTTATAGCGTTCTATGCTATTAGTCCGAGATTACTTTGACGTCCAACAAGTTGTTGTCTCATTGGCAGCAATCATACCATTTATTCATACAGATTTAAATTACATAACCAAGTTTCAATTTTAAGAGTCTTACATCAGGTAGAAATTTAAAAAACAACAACACTTAAACTATCAAGAAATCAAAGTTATAGAGGTTGAACTAAAAAAAAGTCTTTTGGACATAGCTGTTATATGCATTTATCTGTCTTAAACCAAGTATGAATTTTAATAAAATCATTACAGTTGATATCTAAATTTCCAATAGCATTGATCATTAACTTTATAGAAGCTCCAAAATGACAATAGTAATCACCATTCATTTTATATTGACTATCAAAGGTCAAGGGTATATCTTTGATTTGTTACCAAAATATTATTAGTTTTTTTTCCTAAATAAGTGTAAATGCGTCCTTACTAAATGTCTTGATATCTATAACAATATTACACAAATGACAAATAAATATATTCAAACTTTTTTTGACTGACAAAATTTGAATGACATATACATTTGTTTCAACAGAAATACAAATATTTATTCATTACAAGCGATATGATGGCCGAGCTTATATTATATTAACTTCAGGTCATGATAATTTTTTGTTGATAAACACGATGATCGCGTGCTAGGTTGCACCTTGTTCTTATGAAAACAGTTAAAGCTTGCAGACAGCTCGTTGACTGTAAACATCTCTCTCTCTTGTGTGTTTTTGTTAGTTAGTGTTATTAGTCGGTTTTATGCATTTTGTTTTACAATAGAAGCTCCAGTAATGACAATAGCAATCATCATTCATTTTATGTTGACTATCAAAGGTCAAGGGTATATCTTTGATTTGTTACCATAATGTTATTATTTTTTTTCCTCACTAAGTAGAAATACGTCCTTACTTAATGTCTTAATATCTATAAGAATATTACACAAATGACAAATAAATATATTCAAACTTGTTTGACTGACAAAATTTGAATGACATATACATTTGCTTCAACAGAAACACAATACTTATTCATTACAAGCGATATGATGGCCGAGCTATATTATATTTACTTTAGGTCATGATCATTTTTTGTTGACAAATACAATGATCGCGTGCTAGGTGGCAAGACTGCAAACATATCTCTCTTTGATTCTTGTTGTTGTACTCGGTTTTATGCATTTTGATTTACATGAAGGATTTATGTTCGTCATAAAATTAAAAGAGTTACATTAACTTCTTAAATTGTGTTGCTTCAAATTTTATAATTGGATGATGTTCATAAAGACAATGTTTATGCAATCTTGTTTCTATAGCACGTACCCTGTAATCTTACTGATTCTTAAAGGGTATTGTTTTAACTTCATTGAAACATCTTTGGATAAGGTTTGTATTTGTGTTTTTATTCTGTTTAAAAAAAATTGAAATACAACTTAATATATATTGCTTAACATTTATAAAAAACATATTGTTGATTTTATATGCTTTGTTTTGGCAATGATCAAGGTCTGTCTATTTTAGGACTGTTTATGATATCGTTACACTATATCCGTCGGAACCGACCGAAGAACTGAAAATTAATTAACTTTATATGTTGTTTCATATCAGGGGTAAGTTGAACTGTAATTGAAATCTATCTTATCTCGTCCGCATGTATATATAAATCAGAGATTTTTTATTTCACTTAGATTGGGATAAGCTGTAATTGAAGTACTTTAAAAAAAATTAGAAATGGAAGTAATAGATAAAATAAAAATAAAAAATTAGAAAAATGATTCCGTAATTTGAACACGATCCGACTTTTAAATATAGTCAGACATCACGTCATTAAAATACATCGTGAAAAAATAAACAAAATACTGTATGCATCTGTCCTGAAAAAATTCAAGGCTCTCGACGTTATTTTTCATTTTTAAAGATTTGGTTAAAAAAACTTAGGGACTCCGCTTCTCACCTGTTGTGACTTACAAACTGTTTTATTCAAAATGAAATATCCTTATTTTTTATGAATAAATATAGTATATAAATATATATATACCTATAGTTGTTAATTTCTGTGTCATTTTGGTCTCTTATGGAGAGTTGTCTCATTGGCAATCATACCACATCTTCTTTTTTTATATGTTATACTTCCTTCTCTCGATAAAATTTCGGAGCAAAACAGTGATGCACCCAACATTTTAATAATTGAAATAAGGCATGAATAAGGGTAAAAACTGCTTCATGACAATGTTATGCGAATGAAAGATATGTTGAATCAATTTGTTTTGCGTAGGCAAGTTGTTTATATACATCTATAACGTTAAGTATCGTAATGATCACGATTATTTGCCTTTTATGTAATGAGAAAATAGAGCAAATATAATATCAAAATTAGTTCACTGTTTGTCATAAAAATAAATTTATTACATTTTACTACAAATAACAAATGTTATGTTGAATGTCTATTAGAAAAGACCATATATTCATAGATGAAAGATATTTTTCTTATAAACTTTATTTATGGGTGAAAGATATCTAAATCTGTATACTTTATTCATAGGTGAAAGATATTTATATCTGTATACTTTATTTATATTTCATAGTGTTACTATACTCATGTGTACAGAGTAAAATGAAAACTAGAAATATAATTGAGAGGAACTAAGCGCCTTTATCCCTTTTTAGTTTTATAACCGCGCGATTATCACACATCGTATTTAGCAGTATGCAACTCGTGTTTCAACGCTAACTAAAAAAACATATCGGGAAAGGTTACCAATTTTGTTGACAGTATATCTATGACGAGTTTTCATAAACTAACTTTCTATAATTCGTGTCATAATAGTAGAGTGCATATGACATATGAGTGTCTGAGATTCTAAGCTTCTCTTAATGGTATCCATGATTTTAATTTAACTTGTCGTGTAACAATTAAAACTTAACCATAACATCAACAACAACAATAATAACAAAAAGGGATTGTGAATCTACTAGTATAGACTCTATACCAAACAAATTTTTTGAAAATATTTCCAGGTGCTTCCTGTAGTGTAAGCTCTATTTTCTCCACAGAGTCCTTTATGACAAAAATCAAATCAGGAAATGTTTCTACTTCTGTTGACATTTTGGTCTAGTCTTTAACAAAAGATCAAATTAGTAAGTATATAGAATGACTGGCATTAAAACTAATCGTGACGCGTAGGAACTATTTGAGATTATTGTACAATAGTTATCAAAGGTACCAGGATAAATGATAACAGTTATTAATTTATAAATTATTTGTTGTTGTATAATCAGACTGAAGTATCTAAATGATCACAATCATTTGCCTTTTATGTATAAGATAAAAAAAAAACAATAATCAAAATTAGTACACTGTTTGTTATAATAATAAACTTATTAGAATGTACTATAAATAACGCATTTTAAATGAAATATCTTTCAGAAAATGCCATATATTCATATCTGAAAGATATTTATATCGGTATACTAAGTACTTTATTTATATTTCGTAGGGTAAATATGCTTGTGTGTACAGAGTAAATTGAAAAATAGAAATGTTATTAAGAGGAACTAAGTTCTTTTATCCATTTTTAGTTTTATAACCCTATATCCCACATCCTAGTCAACAGTATGAAACTCGTGCTTGCAAGGAAAGAGATAACACACTTTCAAAATTTGGCAAAATTGAATAATTATGTAGAAACAAGTGCTTTAATGCATGCGATGAAACCTAATTTCCTTCTAAGCAATCGTTCACAACATTTTTTGTAATTCCAGCGTCCCTTATGAGTCTTTTGTAGACGAAACACATATCTGGCGCATTTAAAAAAACTTTAATCCTAGTATCAATGGTGAGTTTATTCATAAACTGACTTTCTATATTTCATATAAATCGTGTCATAATAATTGAGTGCATATGACATGAGAATGTCTAAGATTCTAAGCTCATATTAATGGTATCCATGCTTTTAATTTAACTTGTCGTGTAACACTTCAAACTTAACTGTTGATGTAAATGTCCTCTGGTTTTTTGAGTCTTTGTTTACGCCTTGCTTTTGATTGTTATTGTCTTAACCATAACACCAACAAAACAATAATAACAAAGAAGGGTGTGTGAGTGTATTAGTTTAAACCACATATCAAACAAATTTAAATTAGTCTTGGAATGACCTTCATCAATGACATATACATGGATTATAAATGAGTGGTTAACATGTACTGGTTTAATCTTATATTTCCAGGTGCTTCCTGTAGTGTGGGCGTTGCTTTCTCCACAGTGTCCTTTTTGGAAAAAAATATCTGTTGAAATTTTGGTTTAGTTTTAACAAAAGATCAAATTAGTTAGTATATGGAATGACTGGCATTAAAACTTATCGTGACGCGTAGGAACTATTTGAGATTATTGTTCAAATAACAAGTGACAGTTGATAATTATTTTATTATTTTCTTTGTTGTTGTATGATCAGATTGAATTTCATTAATCTAAACTCACACGTCAATTAAAAATGTATTCTTTTTATTCAAGAAAATAAAGAGATAATTTTGGGAGATACATGAAGTCTTGATGTCGTTCATTTCCTATTATTTTCATAGGCTAATCTTCTTTTACTGCAATTGTTTTCTAATTACTTTAGTTTTTAGCCCATTTTTCTGAAGAGTTGGCTTATTAATGTCTACTCTGTAAATTCCATCTGGACCCTTAAGTATTTTCTTATTTTGCTTCCTATCTTATATGTATACAAGTATATCTATATATACTTAAGTATTCTTCAATATTTTTTTAAGCGTTCATCAACCTATGATTCCAATTATAGAAATATATGCTCCAAAAACTTAAAAAAAAGAATGCCCTGTACCAAGTCAGAAATGTAGCAAATGTTACCTCATAGTTCGTTTTTATGAATGTTGCATTGTAGTTTGTTTTTCGTTGAACTTCTGTGTTCTGTTATTTCAATGTTTTCCTCATATATCATGTGTTTTCCTGGGTATTAGTTTGTAACCCGGATTTTTTTTTTCAAAATCGATTTAAGACTTTTGAACAGCGGTATACTTTATTACTATATTAATGTTGCCTTTATTTATATCAATTTAAAATTAGAGACATCATTTTAATTCTACCTACTTAAGAGATAAAATTGAAATAAGGCAAAAGACTCTGAATATGTTAATTTTATCAAAACCATATCAATTTGTGCTGGGTTGCTGCATGTCAACGTCAAATGAAGGTCTACAAATAAAAGGAAAGGAACTGAACAATTTCTTCTAAAAAATTTGCCCATGAAAAATAAAATCCGGAGAAGAACAATAGAATTTTCACATATGTTATAACCTACACCCGTAGTGTTGATGAATGAAAAAAATATATATCCAGTTTTAAGTTGAATTCGGTGATGTCATTAACAAAGAAAGGGGGACAGAATCGTGATTATGACAAATAAAATATAAAAGTGAGGTGACACATCCGCAACAGATGCTTACACTTAAACTTCAACATTCAACAACATTGGTTCAATACCTTCCTGAGCAACGATCCTCTATCAAAGAGTTTAAGATCGGAACCGCAAGCACGAATAGTTCAAATATTAAATAATATATTAAATAAGTCATTTATTCTGTTTAAAAAGTAAACCCCTCAACGCTATATTTTTTCATAGCGATATAACGAATATATAACACAAATCTAGACAAACAAGTCATTTAAACTTCAACATTTTATTTTTGTATTGTTATAGTTTTGCTGTGTTTCATCCCTTATCAATGCCAACATTTATTTATGGTAACGGAGGTTTTTTTTCAGTTTCATCGTGAAAACGTTTTATTCATTTTTTTATTTATCTTCTTTTATTTGATTTTGGACACAGTTGTTTTGTTAGAAGGTTTAATTTTTAAAAGCTATGAGATTAGCGCTGAATTACGTTCATTTCAATAAATACATCAATTGTCATAAATCCTTGTAAAAGCTATAAGTTATTTATTGCAAGAATTACTCACATTACAGTAAATACTGTCTTTTCCAGGAACCTTGAATTATATGGATTGTCAAATTTCCTGACAGATGAAATCATAACACATTTTATATTAATTATAGTAGCCTTCTGGCTAGGTTCAAAAGTTCGATTTCATTTTTACATCTGTAATGATAGGATGTGTTTTCCAAGAAAACTTAATTTCTTTTTTATCAGCTTTTCTCTTTGACAAGGGAAATAAATATGATATATTAACGTTGAAGATGAAGAAAAGTGAGAATCGACAAGAATCATTTTTATTAGATAAAAACATAAATAAATGCCAAAGGAGTATTCAATGTCAAGCAGTCATTCAAAAGCATTGTATGTTATAGAAAGAATTTTAGCTAGCTTTCCATGAATGCGGGTGCTGTTGAATCGGTTAATTGTGTCTTTGTTTTGTGACAAGGGTTTTATATGTGTCCTTTTCGTCTAGAAAGACTTCCTGATTCCAACTGTTGCTTAATTATTCTCGTGTTGTGCTATTGAACGGTTGTCTTAATGCGGGTTGTGCCATCGAAGTGCTTTTTGGTGCCACCGCGTTCTGTGTGTACCGTAAGTTAGGTCGTCATAGGTTCATTGTTTTTTGTTAGTTGCTGTCTTGTCATATTTGTGTTTTTGTTTTGTTTTTTGTTGATAGTTTTGACATAAAGCAAGCAGTTGGGTTTTAACCTGACTATACGGTTCTTGTTTCGCGCAGTGTAGAAACCACATTATTTGGACTCTGTTGGATAGTTGTCTCATTGCCATTCATACACATCTTCTTATATTATTCTGAGAAATTACGTGCACCAAGTACGCTTTGACCAATATTAAAGGAATTAAATGTGTTTGGGATCACTTAATGCTATTGCATCAGTCTTCAAAACAAATTTTTGATTTGTTGCATAATCGATGATGCAATCGAACGAAGAAACCAAAAAGACAACAAAAACACTAAGTAATGAATAAAGGGAAATTTTAGTGTATGTCAATAAAGTAGCAAACTATCAAAAAATAAAACCAAAAGAGCTTTAGAGGTCAACACATAGCCGTTAATGTTATTCATGTATCTATGCAATATACAAAGCTCTAGAGGGCAACACACAACCTTCGCCGATACTCATGTTCATATACAATATACCAAGCTATAGAGGGCAATGCACAACCTACACCTATATGGATGTATATTCTTTTATGGTTATATTCTTTAAAAGCACAGAAATGTCGGCATTCACCTCAAAAGCTAACCAAACCTTTAAACAGACTTATTAAGAAAGGATATAGTTACGTTGTTAGGTCATTAAAGATGCGGTATATTTTGGTATTAATATTGATTCACTCAAAATGTCTTTGCATCGGAAATAAGCAAATTGATTATAAATAAAGGCAACAGTAGTATATAGCTATTCAAAACTCATAAATCCATGGACAAAAAACAAAATCGGGTAACAAACTAAAACTAAGAGAAACGCATTAAATATAAGAGGAGAACAACGACACACCATTAAAATGTAACACACACAGAAACGGACTAAGCATTAGACAAAATCCCATGAAAATAACAAATATAACATCAAAACCAAATACATGAATTTGGGATAGATAAGTACCGTGACACGTCTTATTAGTAATGTGAATTCACAATCAAAAATAAGAGAAAACAAACGACACAACAGAAACACAACGTTATAATGCAACACACACAGAAACGAACTATAATATAACAATGGCCATATTCCTGACTTGGTACAGGTCATTTTTAAAGGAAAAAATGGTGGGTTGAACCTGGTTTTGTGGCATGCCAAACCTCGCATTTTAATAGCAGTTTTAAATATAACATTAAATGACAACATAATAAACTAGTTGTTGGAATGATGTGGGTTATTTTCTTCTCACATATTTTATGACGGTATGATACTAAACCCCTGAAGGGAGGGATTATGTTTGATTTTCATATGATGAAACATAATCTGCCAATCAGTTTTATTGAGGTCTGAAGCTGGTATGTCAGTTAATGCTCATAGTTCTCTTTTTAATTTATGTTTCATTGTCGTTTTGCTTAGTTTCTTTTGTTACCTATTTCTGGCATCGGACTCGGACTTCTTTTGAACTGAGTTTTAATGTACGTATTGCTGTGTGTTTGTTTAATCTATATCGGCTAAGATTATAGATATCGGGTTTTTGTCTTTTTTACACATTCCCCATTTCCATTCTCTATTTCATTTATATACACTATACCAAGCTCTAGAGGGCAACACACTACTTTCAACGATATTAATGTATATATACACTATAGCAAACTCTAATAAAGCTTTTTTTCCATTCTTATTCTTTTTAAAAACGAACACTTTGCAATTGTAAACAAATAATAAAGAAAAAATAACGATATAGAAATGTCTTTATTGTACTTAGAATCCCTGGTATTATTTATCTAGCTAAACTCTCCGTCACCCTTTGTATGAGAAAAATAATTGGGTCAAGAGTTTGATCTAAGGACTAATTATTTCTCCCAAGGTACCTAATTATTGTATGACAGGACAACATATTAAATTTATACAATACAGAAGAAGTAATAATTGCATGTAGTGTTGGTATATTCAGGAGCCGCTGACAATTATTAGCCTTATTAGAATGATGAGATATTTCTAAGAAAGCAATTGATCTGTTTTCAAAAACAGGAGAATTTTACTTTATATTTTAGGGAACTTTGATTGAATTAATTGGCGTCTTTTGGACACCGTTTTGAATGTTGTATTCTTGATTAGGAAATAATGCAACAAATAAAAGAACCTCGAAAATTTTTCTCTTACTTTTTTCATATTTCTATCGTCCATATATCTTCTACTGTAATTGAAAATTTTAAATATTATAGCACGGAGACAATGACGATTGTATGTAGATCTATACCATTTTTAACTCAAGAAGGCAAAATAAAAGATTAAGTTTTTCCCTGAACAAAATGATAATGATATAATAAAGTAAGAGGTTAATAAGAGACTTTAAGCTATTATTGTGTAACAGTAAAATTTTAATTACGTTTTAATAAATAGCAGCAGTAACAAGTTATCTAACACTTAATCACGGCTATGTTACACTTATGGTAGTTTTAATTCAACATTATTTCTTCAATCACAGAATCCGACTCTATACCGGATTTTAAATTCCCATAAGCAAATAAAAGAGTGCCATTAGTTGAAAAGAC